>NC_091284.1:816997575-817306464 GCF_032444005.1 Ranitomeya imitator | reverse complement strand
GTTATTATGGGGGCACTGTGGATATTACTGTTATTATGGGGGCACTGTGGATATCGCTGTTATTATGGGGACACTGTGGATATCGCTGTTATTATGGGGGCACTGTGGATATCACTGTTATTATGGAGCACTGTGGATATCACTGTTATTATGGGGACACTGTGGATATCACTGTTATTATGGGGACACTGTGGATATCACTGTTATTATGGGGACACTGTGGATATCACTGTTATTATGGGGCACTGTGGATATCACTGTTATTATGGGGGCACTGTGGATATCACTGTTATTATGGGGACACTGTGGATATCACTGTTATTATGGGGGCACTGTGGATATCACTGTTATTATGGGGGCACTGTGGATATCACTGTTATTATGGGGACACTGTGGATATTACTGTTATTATGGGGGCACTGTGGATATCGCTGTTATTATGGGGACACTGTGGATATCACTGTTATTATGGGGACACTGTGGATATTACTGTTATTATGGGGGCACTGTGGATATCACTGTTATTATGGGGACACTGTGGATATCACTGTTATTATGGGGACACTGTGGATATCACTGTTATTATGGGGGCACTGTGGATATCACTGTTATTATGGGGCACTGTGGATATCACTGTTATTATGGGGCACTGTGGATATCACTGTTATTATGGGGACACTGTGGATATCACTGTTATTATGGGGGCACTGTGGATATCACTGTCATTATGGGGCACTGTGGATATCACTGTTATTATGGGGCACTGTGGATATCACTGTTATTATGGGGACACTGTGGATATCACTGTTATTATGGGGGCACTGTGGATATCACTGTTATTATGGGGACACTGTGGATATCACTGTTATTATGGGGGCACTGTGGATATCACTGTTATTATGGGGACACTGTGGATATCACTGTTATTATGGGGGCACTGTGGATATCACTGTTATTATGGGGGCACTGTGGATATCACTGTTATTATGGGGCACTGTGGATATCACTGTTATTATGGGGACACTGTGGATATCACTGTTATTATGGGGGCACTGTGGATATTACTGTTATTATGGGGGCACTGTGGATATCACTGTTATTATGGGCACTGTGGATATCACTGTTATTATGGGGCACTGTGGATATCACTGTTATTATGGGGACACTGTGGATATCACTGTTATTATGGGGACACTGTGGATATCACTGTTATTATGGGGGCACTGTGGATATCACTGTTATTATGGGGCACTGTGGATATCACTGTTATTATGGGACACTGTGGATATCACTGTTATTATGGGGACACTGTGGATATCACTGTTATTATGGGGACACTGTGGATATCACTGTTATTATGGGGGCACTGTGGATATCACTGTTATTATGGGGCACTGTGGATATCACTGTTATTATGGGGACACTGTGGATATCACTGTTATTATGGGGGCACTGTGGATATCACTGTTATTATGGGGCACTGTGGATATCACTGTTATTATGGGGCACTGTGGATATCACTGTTATTATGGGGACACTGTGGATATCAATGTTATTATGGGGGCACTGTGGATATCACTGTTATTATGGGGGCACTGTGGATATCACTGTTATTATGGGGACACTGTGGATATCACTGTTATTATGGGGGCACTGTGGATATCACTGTTATTATGGGGACACTGTGGATATCACTGTTATTATGGGGGCACTGTGGATATCACTGTTATTATGGGGGCACTGTGGATATCACTGTTATTATGGGGACACTGTGGATATCACTGTTATTATGGGGACACTGTGGATATCACTGTTATTATGGGGCACTGTGGATATCGATGTTATTATGGGGGCACTGTGGATATCACTGTTATTATGGGGCACTGTGGATATCACTGTTATTATGGGGACACTGTGGATATCACTGTTATTATGGGGGCACTGTGGATATCACTGTTATTATGGGGACACTGTGGATATCACTGTTATTATGGGGGCACTGTGGATATCACTGTTATTATGGGGACACTGTGGATATCACTGTTATTATGGGGACACTGTGGATATCACTGTTATTATGGGGACACTGTGGATATCACTGTTATTATGGGGACACTGTGGATATCGCTGTTATTATGGGGACACTGTGGATATCGCTGTTATTATGGGGGCACTGTGGATATCACTGTTATTATGGGGGCACTGTGGATATCACTGTTATTATGGGGCACTGTGGATATCACTGTTATTATGGGGACACTGTGGATATCACTGTTATTATGGGGGCACTGTGGATATCGCTGTTATTATGGGGACACTGTGGATATCACTGTTATTATGGGGGCACTGTGGATATCACTGTTATTATGGGGCACTGTGGATATCACTGTTATTATGGGGACACTGTGGATATCACTGTTATTATGGGGGCACTGTGGATATCACTGTTATTATGGGGACACTGTGGATATCACTGTTATTATGGGGGCACTGTGGATATCACTGTTATTATGGGGGCACTGTGGATATCACTATTATGGGGCACTGTGGATATCACTGTTATTATGGGGGCACTGTGGATATCACTATTATTATGGGGGCACTGTGGATATCACTGTTATTATGGGGACACTGTGGATATCACTGTTATTATGGGGACACTGTGGGTATCACTGTTATTATGGGGGCACTGTGGATATCACTGTTATTATGGGGCACTGTGGATATCACTGTTATTATGTGCACTGTGGATATCACTGTTATTATGGGGACACTGTGGATATCACTGTTATTATGGGACACTGTGGATATCACTGTTATTATGGGACACTGTGGATATCGCTGTTATTATGGGGGCACTGTGGATATCACTGTTATTATGGGGCACTGTGGATATCACTGTTATTATGGGGACACTGTGGATATCACTGTTATTATGGGGACACTGTGGATATCACTGTTATTATGGGGACACTGTGGATATCACTGTTATTATGGGACACTGTGGATATCACTGTTATTATGGGGACACTGTGGATATCACTGTTATTATGGGGGCACTGTGGATATCACTGTTATTATGGGGGCACTGTGGATATCACTGTTATTATGGGGACACTGTGGATATCACTGTTATTATGGGGGCACTGTGGATATCACTGTTATTATGGGGGCACTGTGGATATCACTGTTATTATGGGACACTGTGGATATCACTGTTATTATGGGGGCACTGTGGATATCGATGTTATTATGGGGGCACTGTGGATATCACTGTTATTATGGTGGCACTGTGGATATCACTGTTATTATGGGGGCACTGTGGATATCACTGTTATTATGGGGACACTGTGGATATCACTGTTATTATGGGACACTGTGGATATCACTGTTATTATGGGGGCACTGTGGATATCACTGTTATTATGGGGGCACTGTGGATATCACTGTTATTATGGGGGCACTGTGGATATCACTGTTATTATGGGGACACTGTGGATATCACTGTTATTATGGGACACTGTGGATATCACTGTTATTATGGGACACTGTGGATATCACTGTTATTATGGGGGCACTGTGGATATCACTGTTATTATGGGGGCACTGTGGATATCGCTGTTATTATGGGGGCACTGTGGATATCACTGTTATTATGGGGGCACTGTGGATATCACTGTTATTATGGGGGCACTGTGGATATCGCTGTTATTATGGGGGCACTATGGATATCACTGTTATTATGGGGGCACTGTAGATATCACTGTTATTATGGGGGCACTGTGGATATCGCTGTTATTATGGGGCACTGTGGATATCACTGTTATTATGGGGGCACTGTGGATATCGCTGTTATTATGGGGGCACTGTGGATATCACTGTTATTATGGGGGCACTGTGGATATCACTGTTATTATGGGACACTGTGGATATCACTGTTATTATGGGGGCACTGTGGATATCACTGTTATTATGGGACACTGTGGATATCACTGTTATTATGGGGGCACTGTGGATATCACTGTTATTATGGGGCACTGTGGATATCACTGTTTTTATGGGGCACTGTGGATATCACTGTTATGGGGACACTGTGGATATCACTGTTATTATGGGGGCACTGTGGATATCACTGTTATTATGGGGGCACTGTGGATATCACTTTTATGGGGACACTGTGGATATCACTGTTATTATGGGGGCACTGTGGATATCACTGTTATTATGGGGGCACTGTGGATATCACTGTTATTATGGGGTACTGTGGATATCGCTGTTATTATGGGGGCACTGTGGATATCACTGTTATTATGGGGGCACTGTGGATATCACTGTTATTATGGGGCACTGTGGATATCACTGTTATTATGGGGGCACTGTGGATATCACTGTTATTATGGGGCACTGTGGATATCACTGTTATTATGGGGGCACTGTGGATATCACTGTTATGGGGACACTGTGGATATCACTGTTATTATGGGGGCACTGTGGATATCACTGTTATTATGGGGGCACTGTGGATATCACTGTTATTATGGGGCACTGTGGATATCACTGTTATTATGGGGGCACTGTGGATATCACTGTTATGGGGACACTGTGGATATCACTGTTATTATGGGGGCACTGTGGATATCACTGTTATTATGGGGGCACTGTGGATATCACTGTTATTATGGGGCACTGTGGATATCACTGTTATTATGGGGCACTGTGGATATCACTGTTATTATGGGGGCACTGTGGATATCACTGTTATGGGGACACTGTGGATATCACTGTTATTATGGGGGCACTGTGGATATCACTGTTATTATGGGGACACTGTGGATATCACTGTTATTATGGGACACTGTGGATATCACTGTTATTATGGGGACACTGTGGATATCACTGTTATTATGGGGGCACTGTGGATATCACTGTTATTATGGGGCACTGTGGATATCACTGTTATTATGGGGCACTGTGGATATCACTGTTATTATGGGGGCACTGTGGATATCACTGTTATTATGGGGGCACTGTGGATATCACTGTTATTATGGGGGCACTGTGGATATCACTGTTATGGAGACACTGTGGATATCACTGTTATTATGGGGGCACTGTGGATATCACTGTTATGGAGACACTGTGGATATCACTGTTATTATGGGGGCACTGTGGATATCACTGTTATTATGGGGGCACTGTGGATATCACTGTTATGGAGACACTGTGGATATCACTGTTATTATGGGGGCACTGTGGATATCACTGTTATTATGGGGGCACTGTGGATATCACTGTTATTATGGGGCACTGTGGATATCACTGTTATTATGGGGCACTGTGGATATCACTGTTATGGGGACACTGTGGATATCACTGTTATTATGGGGGCACTGTGGATATCACTGTTATTATGGGGGCACTGTGGATATCACTGTTATTATGGGGCACTGTGGATATCACTGTTATTATGGGGCACTGTGGATATCGCTGTTATTATGGGGCACTGTGGATATCGCTGTTATTATGGGGCACTGTGGATATCACTGTTATTATGGGGGCACTGTGGATATCACTGTTATTATGGGGGCACTGTGGATATCACTGTTATGGGGACACTGTGGATATCACTGTTATTATGGGGGCACTGTGGATATCACTGTTATTATGGGGGCACTGTGGATATCACTGTTATTATGGGGCACTGTGGATATCGCTGTTATTATGGGGGCACTGTGGATATCGCTGTTATTATGGGGACACTGTGGATATCACTGTTATTATGGGGACACTGTGGATATCACTGTTATTATGGGGGCACTGTGGATATCACTGTTATTATGGGGCACTGTGGATATCGCTGTTATTATGGGGGCACTGTGGATATCGCTGTTATTATGGGGACACTGTGGATATCGCTGTTATTATGGGGCACTGTGGATATCACTGTTATTATGGGGACACTGTGGATATCACTGTTATTATGGGGGTACTGTGGATATCTCTGTTATTATGGGACACTGTGGATATCACTGTTATTATGGGGGCACTGTGGATATCACTGTTATTATGGGGGCACTGTGGATATCACTGTCATTATGGGGCACTGTGGATATCACTGTAATTATGGGGGCACTGTGGATATCACTGTTATTATGGAGACACTGTGGATATCACTGTTATTATGGGGACACTGTGGATATCACTGTTATTATGGGGCACTGTGGATATCACTGTTATTATGGGGACACTGTGGATATCACTGTTATTATGGGGACACTGTGGATATCACTGTTATTATGGGGACACTGTGGATATCACTGTTATTATGGGGCACTGTGGATATCACTGTTATTATGGGGACACTGTGGATATCACTGTTATTATGGGGCACTGTGGATATCACTGTTATTATGGGGGCACTGTGGATATCACTGTTATTATGGGACACTGTGGATATCACTGTTATTATGGGGGCACTGTGGATATCACTGTTATTATGGGGACACTGTGGATATCACTGTTATTATGGGGACACTGTGGATATCACTGTTATTATGGGGACACTGTGGATATCACTGTTATTATGGGGCACTGTGGATATCACTGTTATTATGGGACACTGTGGATATCACTGTTATTATGGGGGCACTGTGGATATCACTGTTATTATGGGGGCACTGTGGATATCACTGTTATTATGGGGGCACTGTGGATATCACTGTTATTATGGGACACTGTGGATATCACTGTTATTATGGGGGCACTGTGGATATCACTGTTATTATGGGGGCACTGTGGATATCACTTATTATGGGGCACTGTGGATATCACTGTTATTATGGGCACTGTGGATATCACTGTTATTATGGGACACTGTGGATATCACTGTTATTATGGGACACTGTGGATATCACTGTTATTATGGGACACTGTGGATATCGATGTTATTATGGGGCACTGTGGATATCACTGTTATTGTGGGGACACTGTGGATATCACTGTTATGGGGACACTGTGGATATCACTGTTATTATGGGGGCACTGTGGATATCACTGTTATTATGGGGGCACTGTGGATATCACTGTTATTATGGGGGCACTGTGGATATCACTGTTATGGGGACACTGTGGATATCACTGTTATTATGGGGGCACTGTGGATATCACTGTTATTATGGGGGCACTGTGGATATCACTGTTATGGGGACACTGTGGATATCACTGTTATTATGGGGGCACTGTGGATATCACTGTTATTATGGGGGCACTGTGGATATCACTGTTATTATGGGGCACTGTGGATATCACTGTTATTATGGGGCACTGTGGATATCGCTGTTATTATGGGGCACTGTGGATATCACTGTTATTATGGGGGCACTGTGGATATCACTGTTATTATGGGGGCACTGTGGATATCACTGTTATTATGGGGCACTGTGGATATCGCTGTTATTATGGGGCACTGTGGATATCGCTGTTATTATGGGGGCACTGTGGATATCACTGTTATTATGGGGGCACTGTGGATATCACTGTTATTATGGGGACACTGTGGATATCACTGTTATTATGGGACACTGTGGATATCACTGTTATTATGGGGGCACTGTGGATATCACTGTTATTATGGGACACTGTGGATATCACTGTTATTATGGGGGCACTGTGGATATCACTGTTATTATGGGGGCACTGTGGATATCACTGTTATTATGGGGCACTGTGGATATCACTGTTATTATGGGGACACTGTGGATATCACTGTTATTATGGGGGCACTGTGGATATCACTGTTATTATGGGACACTGTGGATATCACTGTTATTATGGGGACACTGTGGATATCACTGTTATTATGGGGGCACTGTGGATATCACTGTTATTATGGGACACTGTGGATATCACTGTTATTATGGGGACACTGTGGATATCACTGTTATTATGGGGGCACTGTGGATATCACTGTTATTATGGGGACACTGTGGATATCACTGTTATTATGGGACACTGTGGATATCACTGTTATTATGGGGGCACTGTGGATATCACTGTTATTATGGGGGCACTGTGGATATCACTGTTATTATGGGACACTGTGGATATCACTGTTATTATGGGGACACTGTGGATATCACTGTTATTATGGGGGCACTGTGGATATCACTGTTATTATGGGGACACTGTGGATATCACTGTTATTATGGGACACTGTGGATATCACTGTTATTATGGGGCACTGTGGATATCACTGTTATTATGGGGCACTGTGGATATCGCTGTTATTATGGGGGCACTGTGGATATCGCTGTTATTATGGGGCACTGTGGATATCGCTGTTATTATGGGGGCACTGTGGATATCACTGTTATTATGGGGGCACTGTGGATATCACTGTTATTATGGGACACTGTGGATATCACTGTTATTATGGGGCACTGTGGATATCGCTGTTATTATGGGGGCACTGTGGATATCACTGTTATTATGGGGCACTGTGGATATCGCTGTTATTATGGGGCACTGTGGATATCACTGTTATTATGGGGGCACTGTGGATATCACTTATTATGGGGGCACTGTGGATATCACTGTTATTATGGGGCACTGTGGATATCGCTGTTATTATGGGGGCACTGTGGATATCGCTGTTATTATGGGGCACTGTGGATATCGCTGTTATTATGGGGCACTGTGGATATCACTGTTATTATGGGACACTGTGGATATCACTGTTATTATGGGACACTGTGGATATCACTGTTATTATGGGGGCACTGTGGATATCACTGTTATTATGGGGCACTGTGGATATCACTGTTATTATGGGGGCACTGTGGATATCACTGTTATTATGGGGGCACTGTGGATATCACTGTTATTATGGGACACTGTGGATATCACTGTTATTATGGGGACACTGTGGATATCACTGTTATTATGGGGCACTGTGGATATCGCTGTTATTATGGGGGCACTGTGGATATCACTGTTATTATGGGGACACTGTGGATATCACTGTTATTATGGGGGCACTGTGGATATCACTGTTATTATGGGACACTGTGGATATCACTGTTATTATGGGGACACTGTGGATATCACTGTTATTATGGGGCACTGTGGATATCACTGTTATTATGGGGGCACTGTGGATATCACTGTTATTATGGGACACTGTGGATATCACTGTTATTATGGGGACACTGTGGATATCACTGTTATTATGGGGGCACTGTGGATATCACTGTTATTATGGGGGCACTGTGGATATCACTGTTATTATGGGGACACTGTGGATATCACTGTTATTATGGGGCACTGTGGATATCACTGTTATTATGGGGACACTGTGGATATCACTGTTATTATGGGGACACTGTGGATATCACTGTTATTATGGGGCACTGTGGATATCGCTGTTATTATGGGGGCACTGTGGATATCACTGTTATTATGGGGCACTGTGGATATCGCTGTTATTATGGGGGCACTGTGGATATCACTGTTATTATGGGGCACTGTGGATATCGCTGTTATTATGGGGGCACTGTGGATATCACTGTTATTATGGGGCACTGTGGATATCGCTGTTATTATGGGGGCACTGTGGATATCACTGTTATTATGGGACACTGTGGATATCACTGTTATTATGGGGACACTGTGGATATCACTGTTATTATGGGGGCACTGTGGATATCACTGTTATTATGGGGGCACTGTGGATATCACTGTTATTATGGGGACACTGTGGATATCACTGTTATTATGGGGACACTGTGGATATCACTGTTATTATGGGGCACTGTGGATATCACTGTTATTATGGGGGCACTGTGGATATCACTGTTATTATGGGACACTGTGGATATCACTGTTATTATGGGGACACTGTGGATATCACTGTTATTATGGGGGCACTGTGGATATCACTGTTATTATGGGGGCACTGTGGATATCACTGTTATTATGGGGACACTGTGGATATCACTGTTATTATGGGGACACTGTGGATATCACTGTTATTATGGGGCACTGTGGATATCACTGTTATTATGGGGACACTGTGGATATCACTGTTATTATGGGGACACTGTGGATATCACTGTTATTATGGGGCACTGTGGATATCACTGTTATTATGGGGCACTGTGGATATCGCTGTTATTATGGGGGCACTGTGGATATCACTGTTATTATGGGGCACTGTGGATATCGCTGTTATTATGGGGGCACTGTGGATATCACTGTTATTATGGGGCACTGTGGATATCGCTGTTATTATGGGGGCACTGTGGATATCACTGTTATTATGGGGCACTGTGGATATCGCTGTTATTATGGGGCACTGTGGATATCGCTGTTATTATGGGACACTGTGGATATCACTGTTATTATGGGACACTGTGGATATCACTGTTATTATGGGGGCACTGTGGATATCACTGTTATTATGGGGACACTGTGGATATCGATGTTATTATGGGGCACTGTGGATATCACTGTTATTATGGGGACACTGTGGATATCACTGTTATTATGGGGACACTGTGGATATCACTGTTATTATGGGGACACTGTGGATATCACTGTTATTATGGGACACTGTGGATATCACTGTTATTATGGGGACACTGTGGATATCACTGTTATTATGGGGCACTGTGGATATCACTGTTATTATGGGGCACTGTGGATATCGCTGTTATTATGGGGCACTGTGGATATCGCTGTTATTATGGGACACTGTGGATATCACTGTTATTATGGGACACTGTGGATATCACTGTTATTATGGGGGCACTGTGGATATCACTGTTATTATGGGGGCACTGTGGATATCACTGTTATTATGGGGGCACTGTGGATATCACTGTTATTATGGGGCACTGTGGATATCACTGTTATTATGGGACACTGTGGATATCACTGTTATTATGGGGGCACTGTGGATATCACTGTTATTATGGGGCACTGTGGATATCACTGTTATTATGGGGGCACTGTGGATATCACTGTTATTATGGGGGCACTGTGGATATCACTGTTATTATGGGACACTGTGGATATCACTGTTATTATGGGGGCACTGTGGATATCACTGTTATTATGGGGCACTGTGGATATCACTGTTATTATGGGACACTGTGGATATCACTGTTATTATGGGGGCACTGTGGATATCACTGTTATTATGGGGCACTGTGGATATCACTGTTATTATGGGGGCACTGTGGATATCACTGTTATTATGGGGCACTGTGGATATCACTGTTATTATGGGGCACTGTGGATATCACTGTTATTATGGGACACTGTGGATATCACTGTTATTATGGGGGCACTGTGGATATCACTGTTATTATGGGGGCACTGTGGATATCACTGTTATTATGGGACACTGTGGATATCACTGTTATTATGGGGGCACTGTGGATATCACTGTTATTATGGGGCACTGTGGATATCACTGTTATTATGGGGCACTGTGGATATCACTGTTATTATGGGGCACTGTGGATATCACTGTTATTATGGGGCACTGTGGATATCACTGTTATTATGGGGCACTGTGGATATCACTGTTATTATGGGGGCACTGTGGATATCACTGTTATTATGGGACACTGTGGATATCACTGTTATTATGGGGGCACTGTGGATATCACTGTTATTATGGGGGCACTGTGGATATCACTGTTATTATGGGGGCACTGTGGATATCACTGTTATTATGGGGACACTGTGGATATCACTGTTATTATGGGACACTGTGGATATCACTGTTATTATGGGGGCACTGTGGATATCACTGTTATTATGGGGGCACTGTGGATATCACTGTTATTATGGGACACTGTGGATATCACTGTTATTATGGGGGCACTGTGGATATCACTGTTATTATGGGGGCACTGTGGATATCACTGTTATTATGGGGACACTGTGGATATCGATGTTATTATGGGGGCACTGTGGATATCACTGTTATTATGGGGGCACTGTGGATATCACTGTTATTATGGGGACACTGTGGATATCACTGTTATTATGGGGACACTGTGGATATCACTGTTATTATGGGACACTGTGGATATCTATGTTATTATGGGGGCACTGTGGATATCACTGTTATTATGGGGGCACTGTGGATATCACTGTTATTATGGGTACACTGTGGATATCACTGTTATTATGGGGACACTGTGGATATCACTGTTATTATGGGACACTGTGGATATCACTGTTATTATGGGGGCACTGTGGATATCACTGTTATTATGGGGCACTGTGGATATCACTGTTATTATGGGGCACTGTGGATATCACTGTTATTATGGGACACTGTGGATATCACTGTTATTATGGGGGCACTGTGGATATCACTGTTATTATGGGGGCACTGTGGATATCACTGTTATTATGGGACACTGTGGATATCACTGTTATTATGGGGGCACTGTGGATATCACTGTTATTATGGGGACACTGTGGATATCGATGTTATTATGGGGGCACTGTGGATATCACTGTTATTATGGGGGCACTGTGGATATCACTGTTATTATGGGGACACTGTGGATATCACTGTTATTATGGGGACACTGTGGATATCACTGTTATTATGGGACACTGTGGATATCGATGTTATTATGGGGGCACTGTGGATATCACTGTTATTATGGGGGCACTGTGGATATCACTGTTATTATGGGGCACTGTGGATATCACTGTTATTATGGGCACTGTGGATATCACTGTTATTATGGGGGTAGTGTGGATATCACTGTTATTATGGGGCACTGTGGATATCACTGTTATTATGGGGGCACTGTGGATATCACTGTTATTATGGGGGCACTGTGGATATCACTGTTATTATGGGGGCACTGTGGATATCACTGTTATTATGGGGCACTGTGGATATCGCTGTTATTATGGGACACTGTGGATATCGATGTTATTATGGGGGCACTGTGGATATCACTGTTATTATGGGACACTGTGGATATCGATGTTATTATGGGGGCACTGTGGATATCACTGTTATTATGGGGGCACTGTGGATATCACTGTTATTATGGGGCACTGTGGATATCACTGTTATTATGGGCACTGTGGATATCACTGTTATTATGGGGGTAGTGTGGATATCACTGTTATTATGGGGCACTGTGGATATCACTGTTATTATGGGGGCACTGTGGATATCACTGTTATTATGGGGGCACTGTGGATATCACTGTTATTATGGGGGTAGTGTGGATATCACTGTTATTATGGGGGTAGTGTGGATATCACTGTTATTATGGGGACACTGTGGATATCACTGTTATTATGGGGGCACTGTGGATATCACTGTTATTATGGGGGCACTGTGGATATCACTGTTATTATGGGGCACTGTGGATATCGCTGTTATTATGGGCACTGTGGATATCACTGTTATTATGGGGGTAGTGTGGATATCACTGTTATTATGGGGCACTGTGGATATCACTGTTATTATGGGGACACTGTGGATATCACTGTTATTATGGGGGCACTGTGGATATCACTGTTATTATGGGGCACTGTGGATATCACTGTTATTATGGGGGCACTGTGGATATCACTGTTATTATGGGGGCACTGTGGATATCACTGTTATTATGGGGACACTGTGGATATCACTGTTATTATGGGGCACTGTGGATATCACTGTTATTATGGGGACACTGTGGATATCACTGTTATTATGGGGACACTGTGGATATCACTGTTATTATGGGGACACTGTGGATATCACTGTTATTATGGGACACTGTGGATATCTATGTTATTATGGGGGCACTGTGGATATCACTGTTATTATGGGGGCACTGTGGATATCACTGTTATTATGGGGGCACTGTGGATATCGCTGTTATTATGGGGACACTGTGGATATCACTGTTATTATGGGGACACTGTGGATATCACTGTTATTATGGGACACTGTGGATATCACTGTTATTATGGGGGCACTGTGGATATCACTGTTATTATGGGGCACTGTGGATATCACTGTTATTATGGGGCACTGTGGATATCACTGTTATTATGGGACACTGTGGATATCACTGTTATTATGGGGACACTGTGGATATCACTGTTATTATGGGGGCACTGTGGATATCACTGTTATTATGGGGACACTGTGGATATCACTGTTATTATGGGGGCACTGTGGATATCACTGTTATTATGGGGGCACTGTGGATATCACTGTTATTATGGGGGCACTGTGGATATCACTGTTATTATGGGGGCACTGTGGATATCACTGTTATTATGGGGGCACTGTGGATATCACTGTTATTATGGGGGCACTGTGGATATCACTGTTATTATGGGGGCACTGTGGATATCACTGTTATTATGGGGACACTGTGGATATCACTGTTATTATGGGGGCACTGTGGATATCACTGTTATTATGGGGACACTGTGGATATCACTGTTATTATGGGGGCACTGTGGATATCACTGTTATTATGGGGGCACTGTGGATATCAGTGTTATTATGGGGCCCTGTGGATATCACTGTTATTATGGGGACACTGTGGATATCACTGTTATTATGGGGCACTGTGGATATCGCTGTTATTATGGGGCACTGTGGATATCACTGTTATTATGGGGGCACTGTGGATATCGCTGTTATTATGGGGGCACTGTGGATATCACTGTTATTATGGGGACACTGTGGATATCGCTGTTATTATTGGGGCACTGTGGATATCACTGTTATTATGGGACACTGTGGATATCACTGTTATTATGGGGGCACTGTGGATATCACTGTTATTATGGGGACACTGTGGATATCACTGTTATTATGGGGCACTGTGGATATCACTGTTATTATGGGACACTGTGGATATCACTGTTATTATGGGGACACTGTGGATATCACTGTTATTATGGGGGCACTGTGGATATCACTGTTATTATGGGGACACTGTGGATATCACTGTTATTATGGGGCACTGTGGATATCACTGTTATTATGGGACACTGTGGATATCACTGTTATTATGGGGACACTGTGGATATCACTGTTATTATGGGGGCACTGTGGATATCACTGTTATTATGGGGACACTGTGGATATCACTGTTATTATGGGGGCACTGTGGATATCACTGTTATTATGGGGACACTGTGGATATCACTGTTATTATGGGGGCACTGTGGATATCACTGTTATTATGGGGGCACTGTGGATATCACTGTTATTATGGGGACACTGTGGATATCACTGTTATTATGGGGACACTGTGGATATCACTGTTATTATGGGGCACTGTGGATATCACTGTTATTATGGGACACTGTGGATATCACTGTTATTATGGGGACACTGTGGATATCACTGTTATTATGGGGGCACTGTGGATATCACTGTTATTATGGGGGCACTGTGGATATCACTGTTATTATGGGACACTGTGGATATCACTGTTATTATGGGGACACTGTGGATATCACTGTTATTATGGGGACACTGTGGATATCACTGTTATTATGGGGCACTGTGGATATCACTGTTATTATGGGGGCACTGTAGATATCACTGTTATTATGGGGGCACTGTGGATATCACTGTTATTATGGGGACACTGTGGATATCACTGTTATTATGGGGGCACTGTGGATATCACTGTTATTATGGGGGCACTGTGGATATCACTGTTATTATGGGGACACTGTGGATATCACTGTAATTATGGGGCACTGTGGATATCACTGTTATTATGGGGGCACTGTGGATATCACTGTTATTATGGGGGCACTGTGGATATCACTGTTATTATGGGGGCACTGTGGATATCACTGTTATTATGGGGGCACTGTGGATATCACTGTTATTATGGGGGCACTGTGGATATCACTGTTATTATGGGGACACTGTGGATATCACTGTAATTATGGGGGCACTGTGGATATCACTGTTATTATGGGGACACTGTGGATATCACTGTTATTATGGGGGCACTGTGGATATCACTGTTATTATGGGGGCACTGTGGATATCACTGTTATTATGGGGACACTGTGGATATCACTGTAATTATGGGGCACTGTGGATATCACTGTTATTATGGGGGCACTGTGGATATCACTGTTATTATGGGGGCACTGTGGATATCACTGTTATTATGGGGGCACTGTGGATATCACTGTTATTATGGGGGCACTGTGGATATCACTGTTATTATGGGGGCACTGTGGATATCACTGTTATTATGGGGACACTGTGGATATCACTGTTATTATGGGGCACTGTGGATATCACTGTTATTATGGGGGCACTGTGGATATCACTGTTATTATGGGGGCACTGTGGATATCACTGTTATTATGGGGGCACTGTGGATATCACTGTTATTATGGGGGCACTGTGGATATCACTGTTATTATGGGGACACTGTGGATATCACTGTTATTATGGGGGCACTGTGGATATCACTGTTATTATGGGGGCACTGTGGATATCACTGTTATTATGGGGGCACTGTGGATATCACTGTTATTATGGGGACACTGTGGATATCGCTGTTATTATGGGGGCACTGTGGATATCACTGTTATTATGGGGACACTGTGGATATCGCTGTTATTATGGGGGCACTGTGGATATCACTGTTATTATGGGGCACTGTGGATATCACTGTTATTATGGGGCACTGTGGATATCACTGTTATTATGGGGACACTGTGGATATCACTGTTATTATGGGGACACTGTGGATATCGCTGTTATTATGGGGGCACTGTGGATATCACTGTTATTATGGGGCACTGTGGATATCACTGTTATTATGGGGACACTGTGGATATCACTGTTATTATGGGGCACTGTGGATATCACTGTTGTTATGGGGACACTGTGGATATCACTGTTATTATGGGGGCACTGTGGATATCGCTGTTATTATGGGGCACTGTGGATATCACTGTTATTATGGGGACACTGTGGATATCACTGTTATTATGGGGACACTGTGGATATCGCTGTTATTATGGGGCACTGTGGATATCACTGTTATTATGGGGACACTGTGGATATCACTGTTATTATGGGGCACTGTGGATATCACTGTTATTATGGGGACACTGTGGATATCGCTGTTATTATGGGGACACTGTGGATATCACTGTTATTATGGGGACACTGTGGATATCACTGTTATTATGGGGCACTGTGGATATCACTGTTATTATGGGGCACTGTGGATATCACTGTTATTATGGGGCACTGTGGATATCACTGTTATTATGGGGACACTGTGGATATCGCTGTTATTATGGGGCACTGTGGATATCACTGTTATTATGGGGACACTGTGGATATCACTGTTGTTATGGGGCACTGTGGATATCGCTGTTGTTATGGGGCACTGTGGATATCGCTGTTATTATGGGGCACTGTGGATATCGCTGTTATTATGGGGGCACTGTGGATATCGCTGTTATTATGGGGGCACTGTGGATATCCCTGTTATTATGGGGGCACTGTGGATATCACTGTTATTATGGGGACACTGTGGATATCGCTGTTATTATGGGGGCACTGTGGATATCACTGTTATTATGGGGGCACTGTGGATATCGCTGTTATTATGGGGACACTGTGGATATCACTGTTGTTATGGGGCACTGTGGATATCGCTGTTATTATGGGGGCACTGTGGATATCACTGTTATTATGGGGGCACTGTGGATATCGCTGTTATTATGGGGCACTGTGGATATCGCTGTTATTATGGGGGCACTGTGGATATCGCTGTTATTATGGGGGCACTGTGGATATCCCTGTTATTATGGGGGCACTGTGGATATCACTGTTATTATGGGGACACTGTGGATATCGCTGTTATTATGGGGGCACTGTGGATATCACTGTTATTATGGGGGCACTGTGGATATCGCTGTTATTATGGGGACACTGTGGATATCACTGTTGTTATGGGGGCACTGTGGATATCACTGTTATTATGGGGGCACTGTGGATATCGCTGTTATTATGGGGGCACTGTGGATATCACTGTTATTATGGGGGCACTGTGGATATCGCTGTTATTATGGGGGCACTGTGGATATCGCTGTTATTATAGGGGCACTGTGGATATCCCTGTTATTATGGGGGCACTGTGGATATCACTGTTATTATGGGGACACTGTGGATATCGCTGTTATTATGGGGACACTGTGGATATCACTGTTGTTATGGGGCACTGTGGATATCGCTGTTATTATGGGGGCACTGTGGATATCACTGTTATTATGGGGGCACTGTGGATATCGCTGTTATTATGGGGGCACTGTGGATATCACTGTTATTATGGGGGCACTGTGGATATCACTGTTATTATGAGGACACTGTGGATATCACTGTTATTATGGGGGCACTGTGGATATCACTGTTATTATGGGGACACTGTGGATATCACTGTTATTATGGGGACACTGTGGATATCACTGTTATTATGGGGGCACTGTGGATATCACTGTTATTATGGAGCACTGTGGATATCACTGTTATTATGGGGGCACTGTGGATATCGCTGTTATTTGGGGGCACTGTGGATATCACTGTTATTATGGGGGCACTGTGGATATCGCTGTTATTTGGGGGCACTGTGGATATCACTGTTATTATGGGGGCACTGTGGATATCACTGTTATTATGGGGGCACTGTGGATATCACTGTTATTATGGGGACACTGTGGATATCACTGTTATTATGGGGACACTGTGGATATCACTGTTATTATGGGGGCACTGTGGATATCAGTGTTATTATGGGGACACTGTGGATATCGCTGTTATTATGGGGGCACTGTGGATATCAGTGTTATTATGGGGACACTGTGGATATCACTGTTATTATGGGCCACTGTGGATATCACTGTTATTATGGGGCCCTGTGGATATCACTGTTATTATGGAACACTGTGGATATCACTGTTATTATGGGGGCACTGTGGATATCACTGTTATTATGGGGGCACTGTGGATATCGCTGTTATTATGGGGGCACTGTGGATATCACTGTTATTATGGGGGCACTGTGGATATCACTGTTATTATGGAGCACTGTGGATATCACTGTTATTATGGGGACACTGTGGATATCACTGTTATTATGGGGGCACTGTGGATATCACTGTTATTATGGGGACACTGTGGATATCACTGTTATTATTGGGGCACTGTGGATATCACTGTTATTATGGGGGCACTGTGGATATCACTGTTATTATGGGGGCACTGTGGATATCACTGATATTATGGGGGCACTGTGGATATCAGTGTTATTATGGGGCCCTGTGGATATCACTGTTATTATGGGGCACTGTGGATATCACTGTTATTATGGGGACACTGTGGATATCACTGTTATTATGGAGCACTGTGGATATCTCTGTTATTATGGGGACACTGTGGATATCACTGTTATTATGGAGCACTGTGGATATCACTGTTATTATTGGGGCACTGTGGATATCACTGTTATTATGGGGGCACTGTGGATATCACTGTTATTATGGGGCACTGTGGATATCACTGTTATTATGGGGCACTGTGGATATCACTGTTATTATGGGGGCACTGTGGATATCACTGTTATTATGGGGGCACTGTGGATATCACTGTTATTATGGGGCACTGTGGATATCACTGTTATTATGGGGCACTGTGGATATCGCTGTTATTATGGGGGCACTGTGGATATCACTGTTATTATGGGGCACTGTGGATATCACTGTTATTATGGGGACACTGTGGATATCACTGTTATTATGGGGGCACTGTGGATATCGCTGTTATTATGGGGGACACTGTGGATATCGCTGTTATTATGGGGCACTGTGGATATCGCTGTTATTATGGGGGCACTGTGGATATCACTGTTATTATGGGGCACTGTGGATATCACTGTTATTATGGGGACACTGTGGATATCACTGTTATTATGGGGACACTGTGGATATCACTGTTATTATGGGGCACTGTGGATATCACTGTTATTATGGGGACACTGTGGATATCACTGTTATTATGGGGCACTGTGGATATCACTGTTATTATGGGGACACTGTGGATATCACTGTTATTATGGGGGCACTGTGGATATCACTGTTATTATGGGGGCACTGTGGATATCACTGTTATTATGGGGACACTGTGGATATCACTATTATTATGGGGACACTGTGGATATCACTGTTATTATGGGGGCACTGTGGATTTCACTGTTATTATGGGGCACTGTGGATATCACTGTTATTATGGGGGCACTGTGGATATCACTGTTATTATGGGGCACTGTGGATATCACTGTTATTATGGAGGCACTGTGGATATCACTGTTATTATGGGGGCACTGTGGATATCGCTGTTATTATGGGGCACTGTGGATATCACTGTTATTATGGGACACTGTGGATATCACTGTTATTATGGGGACACTGTGGATATCGCTGTTATTATGGGGCATTCTGGCTTTTTTTGTGGCTGGTGTAGTCATGAATTATGGTGACATGAGTGCGGGTATCTGATAAACGTCTCCGTCTTGGGCATCTTCTTCCTCCCTTTAGTAATCTCTTACCAGTGGCCATGTAGGCGCTGTTGTATTGTAACACATGACGATAAATAGTGACACCAGATGGCAAAACAATGTTGTTAATTCTGTTAAAAGAGATAAGAAAACAAGTATTTGGGAACTGGCAGATCACATCCGTGTCTGGAAGGAGATGATCATCTTCAGTATACCATCCCAGACTCGGGAAGCGGCGGAGAACAATATGTTCGGTGAGTTGTTCTTTTTCATACATAATCATTTTGCTTTTATACAACGATCTCCTTGTGCTCAGTATCCTCCATGGCCGCACACGTGCACTGCGGCATTATGGATGGATGGAGGCAGCTTTATACAACTTGTGTTACACGAGGGGATGATACAAATATTTACATTCCAAATTGTGTGAGATGTAAGTATTGCAAGATTTCTTACGTCCATCTCTGCAGATCAAAATCTGACCATACCTCTAAACTAATACAAGCTGCAGGTCAGACCAACTTGATAAATGTAGACCCCCAACCAGATACCACAGACTAATACAGATGCAGACCCCTAATGTACCGTATTAGGCCAGTCTCACACGTCCAGATCATTCCAGTACCGGAAAAATCGGTACCGGAATTATCCGTGTCCGTGTGCTCCCGTGGTACATCAGTGTGGCACACGTGGGTACCACACGGAGCGTGCAGGAGACAGCGCTAGAGATAAGCGCTGTCCCCTGCATCTGGTGCTGAAGTGGCCATTCATATCTTCTCTCCAGCAGCGTTCGCTGGAAAGAAGATATGAAAAATCCTTTTTTTTTTGTCCTCGTGTTTAAAATAAAGATCCCTGTCGCCACCCCCTGTGCGCTGTTACTAAAATACTCACCCGGCTCCCTCGCAGTGTCCTGTCCTCGCCGCACCTTCTCCTGTATGAGCGGTCACGTGGTGCCGCTTATTACAGTAATGAATGTGCGGCTCCACCCCTATGGGAGGTAACATACATAGTAACATAGTAACATAGTTAGTAAGGCCGAAAAAAGACATTTGTCCATCCAGTTCAGCCTATATTCCATCATAATAAATCCCCAGATCTACGTCCTTCTACAGAACCTAATAATTGTATGATACAATATTGTTCTGCTCCAGGAAGACATCCAGGCCTCTCTTGAACCCCTCGACTGAGTTCGCCATCACCACCTCCTCAGGCAAGCAATTCCAGATTCTCACTGCCCTAACAGTAAAGAATCCTCTTCTATGTTGGTGGAAAAACCTTCTCTCCTCCAGACGCAAAGAATGCCCCCTTGTGCCCGTCACCTTCCTTGGTATAAACAGATCCTCAGCGAGATATTTGTATTGTCCCCTTATATACTTATACATGGTTATTAGATCGCCCCTCAGTCGTCTTTTTTCTAGAGTAAATAATCCTAATTTCGCTAATCTATCTGGGTATTGTAGTTCTCCCATCCCCTTTATTAATTTTGTTGCCCTCCTTTGTACTCTCTCTAGTTCCATTATATCCTTCCTGAGCACCGGTGCCCAAAACTGGACACAGTACTCCATGTGCGGTCTAACTAGGGATTTGTACAGAGGCAGTATAATGCTCTCATCATGTGTATCCAGACCTCTTTTAATGCACCCCATGATCCTGTTTGCCTTGGCAGCTGCTGCCTGGCACTGGCTGCTCCAGGTAAGTTTATCATTAACTAGGATCCCCAAGTCCTTCTCCCTGTCAGATTTACCCAGTGGTTTCCCGTTCAGTGTGTAATGGTGATATTGATTCCCTCTTCCCATGTGTATAACCTTACATTTATCATTGTTAAACCTCATCTGCCACCTTTCAGCCCAAGTTTCCAACTTATCCAGATCCATCTGTAGCAGAATACTATCTTCTCTTGTATTAACTGCTTTACATAGTTTTGTATCATCTGCAAATATCGATATTTTACTGTGTAAACCTTCTACCAGATCATTAATGAATATGTTGAAGAGAACAGGTCCCAATACTGACCCCTGCGGTACCCCACTGGTCACAGCGACCCAGTTAGAGACTATACCATTTATAACCACCCTCTGCTTTCTATCACTAAGCCAGTTACTAACCCATTTACACACATTTTCCCCCAGACCAAGCATTCTCATTTTGTGTACCAACCTCTTGTGCGGCACGGTATCAAACGCTTTGGAAAAATCGAGATATACCACGTCCAATGACTCACCGTGGTCCAGTCTATAGCTTACCTCTTCATAAAAACTGATTAGATTGGTTTGACAGGAGCGATTTCTCATAAACCCATGCTGATATGGAGTTAAACAGTTATTCTCATTGAGATAATCCAGAATAACATCCCTCAGAAACCCTTCAAATATTTTACCAACAAGGTGGTAAAAGGTAAAACCTCCAACGAGGTGGAGCTGCATATTCATGACTGTAATCATTTGCGCAGAGGTCTCCTCGTGTAGAAGACTAGAGGAGAGCTGCGGGCGGGGAGGTCTCCTCAGGCGGAGGACTGGAGGAGAGCTGCGGGGAGGTCTCCTCGTGTGGAGGACTAGAGGAGAGCTGCGGAGAGGTCTCCTCAGGTCGAGGACTGGAAGAGAGCTGCTGGAAGTTCTCTTCGCCTGTAGGACTGGAGGAGAGCTCCGGAGAGGTCTCCTCATGTGGAGGACAGCACTGGGGATGTTCCCTTGTGTGGTGGACTAAAGGAGAGCTGCGGGAAGATCTCTTCATGTGGACTACTGGAAGAGAGCTGCGGGGAGGTCCTCTCGTGTGGAGGACTGGTGGAAAACTGCGGGGAGGTCTCCTTGTGTGAAGGACTGGAGGGGAGCTGCGGGGAGGTCTCTTCGTGTGTAGGACTGGAGGAGCTCTTCAGGAAGTCTCCTCATGGGGAGGGCTGGAGGAAAGCTCTGGGAAGGTCTTGTCTGGAGGACTAGAGGAGAGCTGCGGGGAGGTCTCCTTGTGTGGAGGAATAGAGGAGAGCTGCGGGGAGGTCTCCTCATGCGCAGGACTGTAGGAGATCTCCTCGTGTGGAGGTCTCCTCATGTGGAAGACTAGAGGAGAGCTGCGGGGAGGTCTCCTCATGTGGAAGACTAGAGGAAGGCTGTGTGGAGGTCTACTCCTGCGGAAGACTAGGGGAGAGCTGCCGGGAGGTCTCCTCGTGTGGAGGAATAGAGGAGAGCTGCGGGGAGGTCTCCTCATGCGCAGGACTGCAGGAGATCTCCTCATGTGGAGGACTGGTGGAAAGCTGCAGGGAGGTCTTTCCGTGTGGAGGACTAGAGGAGAGCTGCGGGGAGGTCTCCTCATGTGGAAGACTAGAGGAGAGCTGCGGGGAGGTCTCCTCATGTGGAAGACTAGAGGAGAGCTGCGGGGAGGTCTCCTCATGTGGAAGACTAGAGGAGAGCTGCGGGGAGGCCTACTCATGTGGAAGACTAGAGGAGAGCTGCGGGGAGGTCTCCTCATGCGCAGGACTGGAGGAGATCTCCTCGTGTGGAGGACTGGTGGAAAGCTGCAGGGATGTCTTCTCGTGTGGAGGACTCGAGGGGAGCTGCGGGGAGGCCTTCTCGTGTGGAGGACTGGAGGAGAGATGCAGGGAGGTCTCCTCATGTGGAGGACTGGAGGAGAGATGCGGGGAGGTCTCCTCATGTGGAGGACTGGAGGAGAGATGCGGGGAGGTGTTATCATGTGGAGGATTGGAGGAGAGCTTCAAGTAGGTCTCTTCTTTTTTCCGGAGTTTTCCTAATATTCTGGAACATTGTACAAGTGCCTTAGATGCTTTTCCTCCAGGGCTCGATAATGACGCCTCTGGCTGTCACTGGCTTTGTTACATTTTACACCAAGGTAGCATCTTGGCCTCTGAATTCACATGAGAAGGTGATCTGCCCTCCCCCCCAAAAAAAACGGATCAATTTTTTTTTCACCTATTAAAATGTTCCCGTTTATTTTTAGAGTCTTTTGTTCCTTTCTCGCGCTCCGCTGACAGTTCAGACCTTCTCAGTATTGTCCATGTTAAAAGCTCTGGAGTAGGCGCCGAACAAAACACAATGTGCGGTGTAAACTGGAGCAGAAGCCTGAAAGCCATGGAAACACGAGCGATCTAAAAAAATAGCACAGCAACGGCCAGCCTGCAGCACGGCCCATGCTGGAGTTAAAGGGGACGAAAGACCCCAAAAGTAGACTGATGGGATCATTCGTGATTATCATGCCAAGCAAAAATCTAACTACCGCCATATAGACCTTTTAGTACTTTAAAAGAGGTTTTCCTTTACTGACACTGTTTTATGTTATGTGACCACTGCAGTCAATCAGTTGCTGCTCACTGTCTGCAGCCTCTACTATACAGTCAGAGAGCGAGGGATTCAGGAATACTAAACCCTGCAGCTAATCAGTTGACACTAGTTGGATGCAGCCTCCACTATCCGATCAGAGAGGACTTCATGACCACTAAAGGCTGCAGCTGATCAGTTGCCACTGATTGACTGCAGCAGTCACGTAACAAAAGAAAGTGTCACATAACCGCCCAAGAGGAACAGTGTCGTTCAGGAAGCAAGAATACGTTCTTTTGCATTTTGCTTTGCACTGTGAATTGGACTAACTAATCGGACCCCAAAGTCATCGCTGGGTTCCCAGATCCTGCCAGAACTAATGACGACTGATGAAGAACCGTGCAAATTAATAGGATCCGTCAGGGGCAGTATTTTTAAAGGAATTATTCACTTTGGAATTACATTTTTGCTAATGCGAACCCATGGTTCCTTTACCGCCGTGCGATCACCTAGAGGAACATGGAGCGTGTGTTCAATTTCCGAACAGCATCACCACAGGAGAAACAAAGTATTACACCATAGCCATTTAATGAAAGGGCTGCCTGAGTAATGCAGGTCCTCCAGGGAGGTCTACTCTGCAGCGGCGCTCTTCTACGGACACATGATGGTCCTGAAAAGCGCATTTGAAAAATTAAAGACAACTTTTTAACAAGGATCTGTGAAAAGTGACAATTTTTATCCCGGTTATTTAATTTATTATTTTCTGTAAATCCACAAATCCACCATGCGGTTCCAGGGATAGATCAGGGCCTTTTTGTTAGTGGTCTCAATTTGCAAAGTGTTATATATATATTTTTTTTAACCAATGGGGTATTGATCAGAGTACGGTAATTATGCAGATCAGTCTAAAGACACGCCCACAGAGTAATTATGCAGATCAGTCTAAAGACACGCCCACACAGTAATTATGCAGATCAGCCTAAAGACACGCCCACACATTAATTATGCAGATCAGTCTAAAGACACGCCCGTGGCGTAATTATGCAGAGCAGCATAAAGACACGCCCACTAAGTAATTATGCAGATCAGCCTAAAGACACACCCACAGAAGTAATTATGCAGAGCAGCCTAAAGACACACCCACAGAGTAATTATGCAGAGCATCCTAAAGACACGCCCACACCGTAATTATGCAGATCAGCCTAAAGACACACCCACACAGTAATTATGCAGATCGGTCTAAAGACACGCCCGTGGCGTAATTATGCAGAGCAGCATAAAGACACGCCCACTAAGTAATTATGCAGATCAGCCTAAAGACACACCAACAGAAGTAATTATGCAGAGATCCTAAAGACACGCCCACATAGTAATTATGCAGAGCAGCCTAAAGACACACCCACACCATAATTATGCAGATCAGCCTAAAGACACACCCACAGAGTAATTATGCAGAGCATCCTAAAGACACGCCCACACAGTAATTATGCAGAGCATCCTAAAGACACACCCACAGAAGTAATTATGCAGAGCAGCCTAAAGACACACCCACAGAGTAATTATGCAGAGCATCCTAAAGACACGCCCACACAGTAATTATGCAGAGCATCCTAAAGACACGCCCACAGAGTAATTATGCAGATCAGCCTAAAGACACGCCCACAGAGTAATTATGCAGATCAGCCTAAAGACACACCCACAGAGTAATTATGCAGATCAGCCTAAAGACACTCCCACAGAGTAATTATGCAGAGCATCCTAAAGACACGCCCACACAGTAATTATGCAGAGCATCCTAAAGACACACCCACAGAAGTGATTATGCAGAGCAGCCTAAAGACACGCCCACAGAGTAATTATGCAGATCAGCCTAAAGACACACCCACAGAGAAATTATGCAGATCAGCCTAAAGACACACCCACAGAGTAATTATGCAGAGCATCCTAAAAACACGCCCACACAGTAATTATGCAGAGCATCCTAAAGACACACCCACAGAAGTGATTATGCAGAGCAGCCTAAAGACACGCCCACAGAGTAATTATGCAGAGCAGCCTAAAGACACGCCCACAGAGTAATTATGCAGAGCAGCCTAAAGACACGCCCACAGAGTAATTATGCAGAGCAGCCTAAAGACACACCCACACAGTAATTATGCAGATCAGCCTAAAGACACGCCCCAGAGGATCCTGCGAGCCACACACTAATCAGAAAGGCCCATATCTCTTGGACCGTATGCCAGATTTTTTTTTTTTAAAAAGATGAGAACCAAGTTATGAGACAGAAAAAACCTTAAAAAATAACTTTTATTCAATATTTATAAAAGCCCAATTATATACCAAAATTTCTTCTTAGAAAAAGGAGTTTGTGAAAGGGTCTTGTAATAATAATCCCATAGAAAAAAAAAAATAATAATAGCGCATTGATTTAGGGCTAATAAGTAAATAATTAGGGAGGGAGAGTCTAGGGAAAATAGATTGTGCACCACCCTAAATGTATCCCTTCCTGGCAGCGGAGGTTGGCACCCTGGGTAGCGAATTAGCGCCCCCGCTCCATGTCGACTGACTCTCCCTGATCCTTACCAGGACTCCTTAACAAAGCCACCACCAAGCACCTAAATAAAGTGCTTATAGTGCAAAAATGTCTGATCCTTAGTGCATAATCTGTACTGAGCTGTGCAGGAATAAGGCTCAATATTACATAGCAGAAATAATGCTCATATAAGGGTGACACATGATCTATTTTCCCTAGACTCTTCCTACTGTGTCATTTATTTATTAGCCCTAAATCTATGCGCTATTATTTTCTTTTTTATCCCAGTGGATATGCAGTGCCCGCTAGGGCCTAGGGGATACTCTGTACCGGGTCCAGTGATCGTTAAAGGGGTAGTCACGGTGGCAGTGACCCGGTCCGTGGCCTTAGGCGACCAAGTTAAAGGGAAGGTCTTTAAAGGGGTTGTTTTGAATAAAAAATGTTCGTGTCGCCACCTGTGGTATTTGGTTAGGGATAACCGACACTGCTTAAAGGGGTACACTGGGGTGATGTTATGGCAGCAGGGATGGTATGGCTTCCCACAGGTGAAGCTGGGTCCCCAGAGCTCCCGCTGTAGTTGCAAAGATGATAGATGGTTTGATGCCAGAAAGAATTAGAGGACACAAGGTTGCTGTCTCCTTACCTTTTACTGGTGTAAAGCAGCCACCGTCCAGGGTATCGGATCACAGGTGATGGTAAGGTCCAGCTAGCCTGGAAGCGATTCGGAATCCCCCTAGCCAGGTGGGGTTGGAAGCCTTCCTTACGTCCCTTGCTGCCTGAGGCTTCACGCAAGGTCCTCACTCTCCCTGTCCTATATGTAGGACAATACCCCCATGGCAGGCAACTCGAGCCTTTTTACAGGTGTCTATTTGTGGCGACTCCAGGCTCTATCTGCTGCGGTGCCTTTGGGTGTAATGGTGGACAGGCGACTTGAAATCTCCTGCCCGCCTGTTTCTGCTGAGGGGCATACAGTTACCCCCACAACCTCGGGATTCCGGCCCCCGGTCTCTTGCGCTGATTCTGGAGTGAGCCCTCTCGCAGCTCCACTCCCAGTATCTTTCTTCTCCTTTGCCTCTTCTCCCCTTCATAGTCTCTCACACAGACTGCTCTGTCAGGAGCTGCAGAACCTTGTGTCTGCAAGGTTCCAACTCTCCTCTAGACTCGCTCTCCTCCTCACCCCTCTCTCTCAGACTGAACTTAACTCCTCCAGCCAGAATATATATAGGGAAGCCACCCACAAATTGGATCAGAGCTCCCCCTTCTGGCTTGGAGTCAGAACAGTGTTGTGTGTACATGTCACCTGTTAAAGGGATCCTTCCTCGCTTCCAGGCATGGCATCACCCTCCACATAAGGAAGGCAATGCCACTGTAACAACCGGCTTCCTGGGGTGTTTCAGGTAAATTCTATGGGATTATTACTACAAGACTCTTTCACAAACTCCACTTTCCAGAAGAAATTTTGGTATATAATTGGGCTTTTATAAATATTGAATAAAAGTTATTTTTTCAGAGGTTTTTTGTTTTATAGTTGGTTCTCATCTCACTAAGACCTTATTATACTGTTTTGGTATTTGAAGATTTAAAAAAAAAAAAAAAAAAAAAAAGAATCCTCAGGGGAGCAATGGAAAGAAAATAAGAGCAAAACTTGGTCACTTTTGACCGGGTTGGTCGTCTTTAACCATATAGTAAAAATGGCCGACGTGACGCCAGCTCTAGTTTTTATTTTTCCTGTGCTCTGTATAAAATATATTGCATGTCAGTATTCTACTTATCTTTCCATCCTTCTCTCCTAACGTCACATTTTTTCATGCACACCAGATATTTCTGGCTGCCGTCTGTTTCCCGCCTCGGCTCGATATCTCAGCCGCTGTCAGCCCTGATACATTCCGCCTCTCGCTGAATGCCTTTTGCATTGTATGCGTGTTTCCAAAATTATATTGCAATGAAAGTATTGATCGGCGCTCCGCTGTATTTGTCAACACGTGTAGACTCTGCTGAGCTGCGATAAAAACGAGGAAAAAAATCAGACGCTGATCTCCACGGTCGCCGTTCACTGCCTACATGTCAGCCATGTATCGGAAATATGTATCCTCACTTCAACTACTAGAGATCCACTACAGATTATTGATGCAGATATCTGCCCTGGTTATCTGGAGGCTGAAACTGCAACTGGACGACATGGCCCACTGGATCATCTGCTAGGGTCCTACTGACTTGGAGGCAACTCAAAGACAGAACTTCTAGCGTCAGCCCAAATTCTCAGTGAGTTTCTGTCTGCCCCAAACCACCAGAGAACATAAATTACCAACTTCACCTCTCTGGACCGCCAGAGAACGAACAATTAACTCTTACCACCCTTGACCACCAGGCAACATAAATTGCCAACTTCACACCCACCAGGGAACGAACAATTAACTCTTACCACCCTTGACCACCATGGAACATAAATTTCCAACTTCACCTCTCTGGACCACCAGGGAACTAACAACGAACTTTTACCACCCTTGACCACCAGGGAACATAAGTTGCCAACTTTACGCCCACAAGGGAACAAACAATGAACTCTTACTACCGTTGACCACCAGGGAACATAAATTGACAATATCACTTCTCTGGATCATCAGGGAACTAACAACAAACTCTTACCACCCTTGACCACCAGGGAATATAAATTGCCAACTTGATACCAACCAGGGAACTAACAATTAACTCTTACCACCCTTGACCACCAGGGAATGTAAATTGTCAACTTCATACCAACCAGGGAACTAACAATTAACTCTTACCACCCTTGACCACCAGGGAATGTAAATTGTCAACTTCATACCAACCAGGGAACTAACAACAAACTCTTACCACCCTTGACCACCAGGGAACATAAATTTTCCCACTTAACTTCTTTGGGGGAAATATATAATTAGTTATTGCACTCTAGAACATTTGGAGACAATTTTGAATGCTTTACCTCTCTAGATCACCAGAGATTTTGCAATGATCTCTTGCCACCCAACCACTAAGGAACAGAATTTTCACCACTTCACTTCTGAAGATCAAAAAGGAATTTACAATGAATTTCTTAACTACCTACACTACCAGAGAACGTACATTTAGCCAATTCACTTCTTTTAACCACCAGGAAATTTGCATTTACCTGTCAAAACTCAAGACCGCCTTACCCACTTAGCTTCATATTAGGACCACCAGCAAATTCTAGACCTCCAGGGAAAAAAAAATATTAAAAACTTTACTTCTCTAGGCCACCAGAGAATTCACAATGAACTCTTACCTCTTAGGCCAGTCTCCCATGTCCAGATAATTCCGGTACCGGAAAAAATTGGTAGCGGAATTATCCGTGTCTGTGTGCCCCTACGTTTCTGTGGCACATCAGTGTGGCACATGTGCGGCACACGTGTGCTGCCCGTGTGCCCACTGGGTACCACACGCACCGTGCTGGGTACCACACGCACCGTGCTGGGTACCACACGTACCAGCATCTGGTGCTGAAGCCCCATTCAAATCTTCCCTGCAGCAGCGTTTGCTGTAGAGAAGATATGAATAATTGTGTTTAAAATAAAGATCTATGTGCCCCCCGCCCTCCCACCCCCTGTTCGCCCCCCAAACCCCCAACCCCCGCTGTTCTGAAAATACTCACCTGGCTCGCTCCCTCGCCGGCGCTGCTTCCAGTTCTGGCCGCATCTTTTCCTGTATGCGGTCACGTTTGGCCGCTCAATTACAGTAATGAATATGCTGCTCCACCCCTATGGGAGGTGGAGCCGCATATTCATGACTGTAATCGGCGGCACCACGTGACCGCTGATACAGTAGAAGATGCGGCCAGAACAGGAAGCAGCGACAGCCAGCGAGGGAGGTTGGTGAGTATTTTCAGAACAGCCGGGGGGCGCACAGCGGGTGGGAGGGCGGGGGGCACATTGATCTTTATTTTAAACACAATTATTCATATCTTCTCTACAGCAAACGCTGCTGCAGGGAAGATATGAATGGGGCTTTAACCCCCAGTGGGAGGGACAGTGCTTAATGTAGCGCTGTCTCCTGCACGGCACACGGACTGCACACGGACAACGTCTGTGTGCGGTACGTGTTTTACACAGACCCATTAACTTTAATGGGTCCGTGTAATCCGTGCGCTCCCACGAACACTGACATGTCTTTGTGTTTGGCACACGGAGACACGGTCCGCAAAAAATCAATGACATCTGCACAGATGCATTGATTTTAATGTGTCTACGTGTGTCAGTGGCTCTGGTACCTGAGGAAACTGTCACCTCACGTACCGGAGACACTGACGTGTGAAACCGGCCTTAGATAGTACAACAAAGACCATACATTTACTTCATCATTTCTCAAGATCAAATGGAAATTTACTATGCATTTTTAACACCCTAGACCACCAGGGAACATAAATTTAGTCAACTGAGTTCTATAAACCAGCAGGGAATTTACAATTAACTGTCAGCACTCAAGATCACCAGGAAACATACATTTTCCCACTTAATTTTTGCTTAAGACCATCGGCAAATATACAATTAACTATTAACCCTCTAGACTGCCAGGGGACAAAATATTTCCAATTTCACTTCTCTAGGTCATCAGAGAATTTACACTGAACTCTTAGGCCGGCGTCACACACAGCGTATGAAAATACGGTCCGTATATTACGGCCGTAATACGCTGAAAAGTCCCGAAAATAGTGTTCCGTAGCTCCTCCGTAGGCAGGGTGTGTCAGCGTTTTTTGCGCATGGCATCCTCCGTATGTAATCCGTATGGCAGCCGTAATGCGTGTTTTTAGCGCAGGCTTGCAAAACCGACATACAGCCGTGTGTACACAAGGGATCCATGTGTAAAAAAACAAACAAAAACAAAACATGTATACTGTCTATATATCAGCCCTCTGCTGGTTGTCCTCATATGAACTCGAGCCTGGGAGCTTTCTAGGAAAGTTCCCACGATCTAGGAACAGCCAGCAGAGGGCGCCTCACCGCAAATGCAGGTAAATATAGGTCAATGACCTACTTTACCTACATTCTCCGGGGTTTTGCAGACATGAGCAACGTTGCATTAGCAAAGCTCGTGGCTGCAAAATATTTTAACCCCTTAAGATGGATTTACATCGTTGGACGTGACAGATCCTCGGAAGGTATGTATATTGTTGGTTTATTATTTTTTTTAATTTACAGATCGAGGGTCTTCAGTGAGTGGATTGAGAGTAGAATAAATTAATACAACAACCTTTGTGATTTTTTTCATTAAATTAATTTTTAATAATGTGTGTGTGTGTTTTTTAACCCTTTACTAGTATTGAATTAATAATGGATAGGTGTCATAATTGACGCCTCTCCATTATTAATTTGGCTTAATGTCACCTTACAATAGCAAGGTGGCATTAACCCTTTATTACCCCATATCCCACCGCTACACGGGAATGGGAAGAGAGTGGCCAAGTGCCAGAATAGGCGCATCTTCCAGATGTGCCTTTTCTGGGGTGGCTGGGGGCAGATGTTTTTAGCCAGGGGGGGGGCCAATAACCGTGGACCCTCTCCAGGCTATTAATATCTGCCCTCAGTCACTGGCTTTACTACTCTGGCGGAGAAAATTGTGCGGGAGCCCACGCCAATTTTTTTCGCCATTTAACCCTTTAATTTACTAGCTTGAACGGCCAAATTTTGCACACACACACTACTAACATTAGTAGTGTGGAATATGCAAAAAAAATGGTGATATGAGATGGTTTACTGTATGTAACCATATCTCATATCATGTCGGGTTTAGGAAGGAGAAAGCAAAAGCCGGTAATTGAATTACCAGCTTTCTGCTATATCGCGCTGTATGAAGTAATAATATATATACATATATGTGTCTACTGACATATATATACCTATTCTATGTGTACACATTTATTCTACCTATTCTACTGTAAGCTGTCAGTGTGATTTTACTGTACACCGCGCTGAATTACCGGCTTTTCTCTCTAACACCGCTGCGTATTCCTCGCAAGTCACACTGCTGGTCCGTGTGTGATCCGTATTTTTGGGGCTTCCATAGACTTTCATTGATGTTTTATTTGTGCAATACGGTGACAAACGCAGCATGCTGCGATTTTCTACGGCCGTAGAAAGCCGTATAATACTGATCAGTTTAATACAGCAGATAGGAGCAGGGGCATAGAGAATAATTGTGCCGTATGTTTTGCGAGTTTTACGGACGTAGTTTCTGCGCTCTTACGTCCGTAAAACTCGCAAGTGTGACGGCGGCCTTACTATGAAGAACAACCGAGACCATAAATTTACCCACTTCACTTACACAGACCACCAGGGAACGTAAATGAACTTCCCTAGATGACCAGAAAATTTGAATATAACTGTAGCAACTCAATGACACCAGGGACCATGTAACCTCTTAAGTTCTTAGGACCACCAAGAAATTTACAATGAACCCTCTAGATCATCAGGGAACATAGTTACTTTTCTAGACCACCAAATAGTTTGCCATCCTAAATCAGCATGTAACGTAAATTTAATAACTTCAGTTCGTTATTGCGCTACTTCCAACTTATCCCACCAAGGAACATAACATTTTGCTATCTAACTCCTATAAAACTACCAGATAAATTACATCTACCTACTACCACCCCAGACCACCAGGAACATAATTATAACCACTTTTCTTCTTTAAATCACCATAGAATTTACAGTGAACATTTTACCAATTTAGACCACCAGAAAAATAAATATATTCAGCCACTTCATTCAATCAGATCATTAGGGAATGCATTAATGGAATGTTAACACCCTAGACCAGTAGGGAACATACATTTAACATCTTCACTCTCATCACCCCAGACCACCAGGAATTTTCAAATGATCAAAAAGTGGTGTGAGATTTGGGTGGACGAGCCAAGTGACAAACTCGCTTTAGTTCAGTGCTACATGGTGACTGTGTTATGCCTACGATAGGGCCTAAGGTGGCATCAAATTGGCCGTTGTGGCCAAATCAGAAGACATAGTAATGAAATTAGTACAAATTATAAGCAGGATGTGAAACAGCTGCAGATGTAGATCTTAAAGGGAATCTGTCAGCAGGTTTTTGCTACCTCATCTGAGAGCAGAAAGATGTAGCACAAAGAGAAGGTGAATCCAGCGATGTGTCACTTAGTTTACTGGGTGCAGCAGTTCTGATACCGTCATAGTTTTTAGATTTACAATGAAGCGGAGCTGAGAAACCTAACCCCCGCCCACACCTTAGCTAACCCCGCCTACACCAGGCTCTCCTCCTACAAAGTCCATAGACAGTGAGGTGCTTATCAAAGTGGGAGGGGTCGTTAGTCTCTTAGAGATAAGTCCTTCACAGGTTGAAAACTACAGGACACACTTTGACAAGTGAGATATCCCTGAATTTTGTGTACCAGCCTCTGTCTCCTGCTGCCTTCAGATTACACAGGAAAAACCTGCTGACAGATTCCCTTTATGCACAGGAGAGTAGTGCAGCAGCATACAGCATGTTACAAGGATTGTGAATGTTTTAGGACATTACAGGGAAGGGCAGATGTAACTGACTAGCAACCGGCAGATTCTGAATGCCTAGTCATTCTTTGTTGCTCCACACCTGTCCTGGGTCTGGGCTCTGCTCCTTTCTCCCTGCTAAACTTTCTTATGCTCCACATTGCAAGTAGCCGGGCAGTTTCCAAAGCCTATATAAGACCTAACAAGATACACCAAGATGTGTCTTGGTATTATGTTTTTTTATTTTCTGTGCCCAATGACAGCTCTAAGTTCTCCCAAGACCTCTGCTATCTGCCTGCAGCCTCCAGAACATCTCATGTCTGCCTATGGCTTCAATACCTCTGCTCCTTTTTTCCGGTCTCCTAGGACCTCTGCTATTTGTCTGTGGTCTCCAGAATGTCTCCAGCCTGAGTCCTTGAGTTCCTCTGCTACCTGTTTCCCATGTACCTCATCTGCCTGCTGCACCAATGACCATGGCTTTTGTGCCCAGCCGGACCTTGGGCTTTGAGAATCCACCTCACCTAGTGATGGTGAGCCTAAAAGTTATGGCCTGAGGCTTCCAGTACCTCTGCTATGTGTTTGTGGTCTCCAAGATGTCTCCTGTCTGCCTAAGGCTTCCAGTACCTCTATCTGTTTGTGGTCTCCAGGATGTCTCCTGTCTGCCTGAGGCTTCCAGTACCTCTGCTATGTGTTTGTGGTCTTCATGATATCTCCAGTCTGCCTGAGGCTTCCAGTACCTCTGCTTACTATTCCTGCCCATCCAGGACCTCTGCTACTTGTCTGCAGTCTCCAGGACATCTCCTGTCTGTCTGCAGCTTTGAGTACCTATGCTATCTGTTCTCTGTCTTCCAGGATCTCTGCTACGTGTCTGCAGTTTGTAGGACATCTCCTGTCTGCCTGCAGATTCAAGTACCTCTGCTATCTGTCTGAAGTCTCCAGGATATCTCCTGTCTGCCTGAGGCTTCCAGTACCTCTAACTATTCCTGGCCATCCAGGACCTCTGCTACTTGTCTGTAGTCTCCAACCAGGACATCTCCTGTCTGACTGCGGCTTAGAGTATCTAAGCTACCTGTTCTCGGTCTTCCAAGACCTCTGCTACTTGTCTGCGCTTTGAAGGACTTCTCCTGTTCGCCTGAAGATTCAAGTACCTCTGCTACCTGTCTGAAGTCTCCAGGATGTCTCCTGTCTGCCTGAGGCTTCCAGTACCTCTGCTAACTATTCCTAGCCATCCAGGACCTCTGCTATGTGTCTGCAGTCTCCACGACATCTCCTGTCTGCCTGCAGATTCAAGTACCTCTACTACCTGTCTGTAGTCTCCAGGATGTCTCCTGTCTGCCTGAAGCTTCCAGTATATCTGCTAACTATTCCTAGCCATCCAGGACATCTGCTGCCTGTCTGCAGTCTCCAAGACATCTCATGTCCACCTGCAGATTCGAGTACCTCTACTACCTGTTTCCCAGGTGCCTCAACTGCCTGCTGCACCAATGACCATGGCCCATGTGCCCACCCGGGACTTTGAGGATCAACATTTATGGCATGCTGGATTACCAGAACTTCCAATTTATAAAGGTATTGCATTCTTTCCTACATTACGGGCCGAGGTGGATGTATTGTACCGTGATTCTGATTCAATGCTTATAAGACCATTGTGAGGAATATTGACGTGACAAATCTTATGAAACGCAGGAGAAGCTGAATTGCTTAGAGAGAAGGCTGAATTTGTATTGATCCACCCTGAAATCACAACAGAAATTCACTTTGCATTTTATGGCTTTAATAATGACCTCCTCCGCTGCCCGTTTTTTTTTATCCTTCCTATCGAGCCGAAATCTTTGTCGCAATTTTGCTTTGTTTTTGAATTGATGGCGAACACTTTATAATTGTCCGCGGGAACTGTGCACTTTATTAACTGTATCGAAAAGAGGAATGACTCCTCCATATGTTTAAAAAGACATTATGGCCGATCAATAGCCGGTTATAAAATAACTCTGCCGCTCGCTTCCGTCCGCTAAATAAAATGGCGCTTCCATCATCGGCGCGAAGGCGGAAAGTGATAACTTGCTCTGAAACGTAAAGCATAGCGCTGCGAAATATTATTTTACATTTATGATCTACAAATAGCTGAGGAGGTTTTAAAAAAAAAAAAATATATATATATATATATATATATATATATATATATATATATTTTTTTTTTAAAGTTGGCACTAATCCAGAGTTCCTGACTATACCTAACACTATAGTCACATCCAGAGCAGCATGCAAAACTATTTCAGTTTACAGGACCCCACAGTATTGAGCATCATTTTATGGTTCGTTGGCACCAGAATAATGTAAAGGACCACTGATCTTGAATTCTTCCATGTCTCTAGCCACATCCAGAGCTGCATGCCAACTTTTAATTACTTTAAAGTTGATATTAAGCAATGCTGAAAAAATTTGCAACTTTGTGCCTGCAATTAATGTCCTTCGTGTCTAATACTCTAGTCACATTCAAAGCAGCATTGAAAAAACAAAACAAATTTTGTTGCCTTTCGCTCTATGGTTGCACAATCTCACACCTCTAATAGGTCACGCTCTATACCGCTTACGTTTTACAGCCTGACACCGACAAATAGAGAAGCATCTCTTATTTTTTTCATGTCTGTATTCACAGCCAAAGCTGCATTCACAAATGCTGTTAGGCTTCCCTTTTGATCATCATTTTGTGCTTCAAATCTGTAAGCGAGATTGAGAATTTTGATGCTAGTGTGTTCGATTATATCTGATGCTCCATTCACATCTAGAGCTGCTTTCAATTATTATGTTACATTTTCTTGCTACCTTTCTGCAGGACCTGAAATCTCACTGCTGGTCGGTTTGGGCCCTGCACTACTCCAAAATAATACAGTTTGCAAATTTGCACTGATCTTGAGTTTTTTTTTCATGTCTTTAGTTACATCCAGAGCTGCATACAAAAATTCTGTACATCAGATTTTTGAGCAGTATTTTATTTATGGCACAAAATGACTTTAAGGAACTTTTACAATCTGCACCTATCCTGAAGTGCTTCTAGTCTTATGCTCTAGTCACATCTAAAACTGCATGCAAAACACTTTAGAACAGTATTTTATACTTAATATTGTGTTTGGTGAAATCAGACATGCTCATCATAAATATATATATTTTTTTTATTTTGTGTAAAAGCCGCTGTTTTCCTGAATCCGACGATGTTTTTCTTTTGTTCCTGCGCCTCTCCGTTCCCAAGATTTGGCCCTCTCTTCCGTGTTTGTAAATCTGGTGTTTTTAGCCAACTGGTCGTGGTCCTGTGCGCATCTTCTTGAGGACCACACCCACTTGGCTAAAAGACTGGATTTATCTACAGAGAAGATTGGGCCATATCTCAGGAACGGAGAGGCGCAGGGACAAAAGAAAAACATCGCCGGATTCAGGAGAACAGCGGCGTTTACAACAGGCATAAAAAAATACATATTAGTCACGCAAACGAAATCCCTATTCTTTCAGGAGGCATCAACCTTTTGAACATTATTTTATTCCTCATTTTAAGGCGGTTTACAATTTTGCATTAATCTTGAGTTTGAGCGTTGAGATCTTCATCCATAACGTTAGGATGCCGGCTGACATGTTTACTGGTGTCTCATTTAATAAAAAAAAAAAAAGAACCCACCGGAATCCAATCAATTTATAAATTGTGACCTATAATTCCGCAGCATGAAGAGCTTACGTGGCGGCTCTTTGAAGATTTGCGTCTTTGCTTGCGAGTGCAGGAGACGTGCGGAGGATTTGGTGTCCGACGCTCACTCGATAAATGGCTGAAACTACAGAGAGCGGCCGAGGAGAGCGCTGCTGTTCTGAGGGATGTTCTCCATTACGTCTAATCCCTCAAATCTCCTCACAGCATCTTCTTCTTATACACCTAAATATACAAATGTGAGATCAAACGCCTCGGCGGCGGTGGCTCTGCAGTGCGCTCCTCTGCGCGGGAGCCAAGGAAGCCTCGGAAGAAGGAGGCGGAACGGCTTCTGGCTGGGAGTCCAGGACATGATGAAGGATGAAAAATGAAGGACCACTCTGGGATATTGGGTTCTTGGTCTCAAGTTAAAGGGGTAATCCAGTAATTAACAGTTATCATCAGTGCTGTAATTAGAGTCCGATGGACCACGAGGCGAAATCTGGACCTGCGCCCCCTCCTGCATGTTGGTCAGATGTATGGGCCCTTGTAGTGTTCTACACCCTGTAAAGACCCCTTCTGCCAAACTACGGCACTCGGTATGAGGGGCGCTCTGCATAAAGTAGTAAATAAGAAAATCATTATCCTTGGTGGTCTACGGCAAGGAAGAGGTTAATGATCACATTCCTCTAGAACAGTGAATGAGTTAATGATTACATCCCTGGTGATCTACAGCAGTGGAGGAGTTAATGATAACATCCCTGGTGATCTACAGCAGTGGAGGAGTTAATGATAACATCCCTGGTGGTCTAGAGCAGTGAACAAGTTAATGATAACATCCCTGGTGATCTACAGCAGTGGAGGAGTTAATGATAACATCCCTGGTGGTCTAGAGCAGTGGAGGAGTTAATGATAACATCCCTGGTGATCTACAGCAACGGAGGAGTTAATGATAACATCCCTGGTGATCTAGAGCAGTGGAGGAGTTAATGATAACATCCCTGGTGATCTACAGCAACGGAGGAGTTAATGATAACATCCCTGGTGATCTACAGCAACGGAGGAGTTAATGATAACATCCCTGGTGATCTAGAGCAGTGGAGGAGTTAATGATAACATCCCTGGTGATCTACAGCAACGGAGGAGTTAATGATAACATCCCTGGTGATCTACAGCAAAGGAGGAGTTAATGATAACATCCCTGGTGATCTACAGCAGTGGAGGAGTTAATGATAACATCCCTGGTGATCTACAGCAACGGAGGAGTTAATGATAACATCCCTGGTGATCTACAGCAGTGGAGGAGTTAATGATAACATCCCTGGTGATCTACAGCAACAGAGGAGTTAATGATAACATCCCTGGTGATCTACAGCAACGGAGGAGTTAATGATAACATCCCTGGTGATCTACAGCAGTGGAGGAGTTAATGATAATATCCCTGGTGATCTACAGCAGTGGAGGAGTTAATGATAACATCCCTGGTGATCTACAGCAGTGGAGGAGTTAATGATAACATCCCTGGTGATCTACAGCAGTGCATGAGTTAATGATAACATCCCTGGTGATCTACAGCAGTGGAGGAGTTAATGATAACATCCCTGGTGATCTACAGCAACAGAGGAGTTAATGATAACATCCCTGGTGATCTACAGCAACGGAGGAGTTAATGATAACATCCCTGGTGATCTACAGCAACGGAGGAGTTAATGATAACATCCCTGGTGATCTACAGCAATGGAGGAGTTAATGATAACATCCCTGGTGATCTACAGCAACAGAGGAGTTAATGATAACATCCCTGGTGATCTACAGCAACGGAGGAGTTAATGATAACATCCCTGGTGATCTACAGCAACGGAGGAGTTAATGATAACATCCCTGGTGATCTACAGCAACGGAGGAGTTAATGATAACATCCCTGGTGATCTACAGCAACAGAGGAGTTAATGATAACATCCCTGGTGATCTACAGCAACGGAGGAGTTAATGATAACATCCCTGGTGATCTACAGCAACGGAGGAGTTAATGATAACATCCCTGGTGATCTACAGCAATGGAGGAGTTAATGATAACATCCCTGGTGATCTACAGCAGTGGAGGAGTTAATGATAACATCCCTGGTGATCTACAGCAACGGAGGAGTTAATGATAACATCCCTGGTGATCTACAGCAACAGAGGAGTTAATGATAACATCCCTGGTGATCTACAGCAGTGGAGGAGTTAATGATAACATCCCTGGTGATCTACAGCAACAGAGGAGTTAATGATAACATCCCTGGTGATCTACAGCAATGGAGGAGTTAATGATAACATCCCTGGTGATCTACAGCAGTGGAGGAGTTAATGATAACATCCCTGGTGATCTACAGCAACAGAGGAGTTAATGATAACATCCCTGGTGATCTACAGCAGTGGAGGAGTTAATGATAACATCCCTGGTGATCTACAGCAGTGGAGGAGTTAATGATAACATCCCTGGTGATCTACAGCAACAGAGGAGTTAATGATAACATCCCTGGTGATCTACAGCAACGGAGGAGTTAATGATAACATCCCTGGTGATCTACAGCAGTGGAGGAGTTAATGATAATATCCCTGGTGATCTACAGCAGTGGAGGAGTTAATGATAACATCCCTGGTGATCTACAGCAGTGGAGGAGTTAATGATAACATCCCTGGTGATCTACAGCAGTGCATGAGTTAATGATAACATCCCTGGTGATCTACAGCAATGGAGGAGTTAATGATAACATCCCTGGTGATCTACAGCAATGGAGGAGTTAATGATAACATCCCTGGTGATCTACAGCAACGGAGGAGTTAATGATAACATCCCTGGTGATCTACAGCAGTGGAGGAGTTAATGATAATATCCCTGGTGGTCTACAGCAGTGGAGGAGTTAATGATAACATCCCTGGTGATCTACAGCAGTGGAGGAGTTAATGATAACATCCCTGGTGATCTACAGCAATGGAGGAGTTAATGATAACATCCCTGGTGATCTACAGCAACAGAGGAGTTAATGATAACATCCCTGGTGATCTACAGCAACAGAGGAGTTAATGATAACATCCCTGGTGATCTACAGCAATGGAGGAGTTAATGATAACATCCCTGGTGATCTACAGCAGTGGAGGAGTTAATGATAACATCCCTGGTGATCTACAGCAACAGAGGAGTTAATGATAACATCCCTGGTGATCTACAGCAGTGGAGGAGTTAATGATAACATCCCTGGTGATCTACAGCAGTGGAGGAGTTAATGATAACATCCCTGGTGATCTACAGCAACAGAGGAGTTAATGATAACATCCCTGGTGATCTACAGCAACGGAGGAGTTAATGATAACATCCCTGGTGATCTACAGCAGTGGAGGAGTTAATGATAATATCCCTGGTGATCTACAGCAGTGGAGGAGTTAATGATAACATCCCTGGTGATCTACAGCAGTGGAGGAGTTAATGATAACATCCCTGGTGATCTACAGCAGTGCATGAGTTAATGATAACATCCCTGGTGATCTACAGCAATGGAGGAGTTAATGATAACATCCCTGGTGATCTACAGCAATGGAGGAGTTAATGATAACATCCCTGGTGATCTAGAGCAATGGAGGAGTTAATGATAACATCCCTGGTGATCTACAGCAGTGCAGGAGTTAATGATAACATCCCTGGTGATCTACAGCAGTGGAGGAGTTAATGATAACATCCCTGGTGATCTAGAGTAGTAAAGGAGTTAATGATAACATCCCTGGTGATCTACAGCAACAGAGGAGTTAATGATAACATCCCTGGTGATCTACAGCAGTGGAGGAGTTAATGATAACATCCCTGGTGATCTACAGCAGTGGAGGAGTTAATGATAACATCCCTGGTGATCTACAGCAACAGAGGAGTTAATGATAACATCCCTGGTGATCTACAGCAACGGAGGAGTTAATGATAACATCCCTGGTGATCTACAGCAGTGGAGGAGTTAATGATAATATCCCTGGTGATCTACAGCAGTGGAGGAGTTAATGATAACATCCCTGGTGATCTACAGCAGTGGAGGAGTTAATGATAACATCCCTGGTGATCTACAGCAGTGCATGAGTTAATGATAACATCCCTGGTGATCTACAGCAATGGAGGAGTTAATGATAACATCCCTGGTGATCTACAGCAATGGAGGAGTTAATGATAACATCCCTGGTGATCTACAGCAACGGAGGAGTTAATGATAACATCCCTGGTGATCTACAGCAGTGGAGGAGTTAATGATAATATCCCTGGTGGTCTACAGCAGTGGAGGAGTTAATGATAACATCCCTGGTGATCTACAGCAGTGGAGGAGTTAATGATAACATCCCTGGTGATCTACAGCAATGGAGGAGTTAATGATAACATCCCTGGTGATCTACAGCAACAGAGGAGTTAATGATAACATCCCTGGTGATCTACAGCAGTGGAGGAGTTAATGATAACATCCCTGGTGATCTACAGCAACAGAGGAGTTAATGATAACATCCCTGGTGATCTACAGCAATGGAGGAGTTAATGATAACATCCCTGGTGATCTACAGCAGTGGAGGAGTTAATGATAACATCCCTGGTGATCTACAGCAACAGAGGAGTTAATGATAACATCCCTGGTGATCTACAGCAGTGGAGGAGTTAATGATAACATCCCTGGTGATCTACAGCAGTGGAGGAGTTAATGATAACATCCCTGGTGATCTACAGCAACAGAGGAGTTAATGATAACATCCCTGGTGATCTACAGCAACGGAGGAGTTAATGATAACATCCCTGGTGATCTACAGCAGTGGAGGAGTTAATGATAATATCCCTGGTGATCTACAGCAGTGGAGGAGTTAATTATAACATCCCTGGTGATCTACAGCAGTGGAGGAGTTAATGATAACATCCCTGGTGATCTACAGCAGTGCATGAGTTAATGATAACATCCCTGGTGATCTACAGCAATGGAGGAGTTAATGATAACATCCCTGGTGATCTACAGCAATGGAGGAGTTAATGATAACATCCCTGGTGATCTACAGCAACGGAGGAGTTAATGATAACATCCCTGGTGATCTACAGCAGTGGAGGAGTTAATGATAATATCCCTGGTGGTCTACAGCAGTGGAGGAGTTAATGATAACATCCCTGGTGATCTACAGCAGTGGAGGAGTTAATGATAACATCCCTGGTGATCTACAGCAATGGAGGAGTTAATGATAACATCCCTGGTGATCTAGAGCAATGGAGGAGTTAATGATAACATCCCTGGTGATCTACAGCAGTGCAGGAGTTAATGATAACATCCCTGGTGATCTACAGCAGTGGAGGAGTTAATGATAACATCCCTGGTGATCTAGAGTAGTAAAGGAGTTAATGATTTCATTACAGATTAGATAGTGCAGTGAAATGGTTAATGATATTATAACTTGTTATCTACAGCAGTGACGTAGTTAAAGAAACACTCCCCTGAACTTCTATCCCCTATACGTGTGTATGTAATGTGTAGTGTACGCTTTACTATACTCACCGCCTTCTCCAGGATTCTCAGTGCTCATGGCAGTTTAGAAGTTAGTAATGACATCCCTGGTGGTCTAGAGCATTGAAGGAGTTAATGATTACATCCCTGGTGGTCTAGAGCATTGAAGTCGTTAATGATTACATCCCTGGTGGTCTAGAGCAATGAAGGAGTTAATAATAACACCTCTGGTTGTCTAGACTGAACAGCTAAATCAATTATAATCTGATCCCTGGTGGGCTAGAGAAGATATATGGTTAAGAAGAACATCTCTGGTGGTCTAGAGATTGGAAGGCGTTATTGGTAATATCCCAGTGACTTAGGGCAAGTAAGGGGTTAATCATAGCATCTCTGGTGAGTATTGCAGTGAGGGGGTTAACCACCAGTCTCATCTAAAGGCTAAATTCTCTCTGTCTCTTTGACTTCTTTTTTACATTTTGCTTTTTCATCACAGGGATGTGAAAACTGTGTATAATGCTTCTCTGCCTCGTTACTTAGCTCACAGAGCATTATTTAGACTGGATACTCGTTGCTTAGCTCACAGAGCATTATTTAGACTGGATACTCGTTGCTTAGCTCACAGAGCATTATTTAGACTGGATACTCGTTGCTTAGCTCACAGAGCATTACCTAGGCTGGATACGCGTTACCTAGCTCACAGAGCATTACCTAGGCTGGATACTCGTTGCTTAGCTCACAGAGCATTACCTAGGCTGGATACGCGTTGCTTAGCTCACAGAGCATTACCTAGGCTGGATACGCGTTACTTAGCTCACAGAGCATTACCTAGGCTGGATACGCGTTGCTTAGCTCACAGAGCATTACCTAGGCTGGATACGCGTTACCTAGCTCACAGAGCATTACCTAGGCTGGATACGCGTTACTTAGCTCACAGAGCATTACCTAGGCTGGATACGCGTTCCTTAGCTCACAGAGCATTACCTAGGCTGGATACGCGTTACTTAGCTCACAGAGCATTACCTAGGCTGGATACGCGTTGCTTAGCTCACAGAGCATTACCTAGGCTGGATACGCGTTACCTAGCTCACAGAGCATTACCTAGGCTGGATACGCGTTGCTTAGCGCACAGAGCATTACCTAGGCTGGATACGCGTTACCTAGCTCACAGAGCATTACCTAGGCTGGATACGCGTTACGTAGCTTTCCATTCACAAACAGCAAACAGAGATGAGAATGGAGAGGAAGAAGTGCGACACAAAGAAGTCTCTTCACATGGAGATTCAATGTTACTGTCACCGCAGAAGAAACCCTCTTTAGCTTCTCGTGCCTCATAGATGGTGGATCAGACAAGACCACCCACAGAGAAGGAGGACGCACCCACCAAATCAAGTGGGGTCCTCACTGATGATTCTGTGAAAGTACAGATGAATGACCTCAGGGAGACCAAAACATCCAACACCGCGGAGACACCATCACGTGTTTCTCAACGCAGTGATCCAGAACACTGCCCCCATTCCTTATGGGAAATATGCAAATGCATGTAAAGTAAGCTGCGGAGACACCATCACGTGTTTCTCGACGCAAGCAATGAATAGCCAGGCCTTTCCCCGGGAAGGAACAACCACGGGAAGGGCAGCATCCTATGAAGGAAAGCCACCTATGCCAAGCATGGTATCCATCCACAGACCCCGATCGAGAAACACGTGATGGTGTCTCCGCAGCTTACTTTACATGCATTTGCATATTTCCCATAAGGGATGGGGGCAGTGTTCTGGATCACTGCGTTGAGAAACACGTGATGGTGTCTCTGCGGTGTTGGATGTTTTGGTCTCCCCGAGGCCAATCATCTGTACCTTCACAGCCTTTTACTAGGCACTGCTCCTAATAGCCAGTTTCCTACTCCACACTGATGAGGGGCAAAAACCCCGAAACAGCTGTCTGTGGATGTATGCCATGCTTGCCATAGGTGGTTTTCCTTTATTGGATGTTTTCCTTTATTGGATGCTGCCCTTCCCGTGGTTGTTCCTTCCCGGGGAAAGGCCTGGCTATTCATTGCTTGCGTCGAGAAACACGTGATGGTGTCTCCGCAGCTTACTTTACTCACTGATGATTCTGACCCCTGGTCAAAGCATAATTGCCAACGTTTATGACCCAAGCTGTATAATGATTGAGGCATTCTAAATGTTGGTAGGAAAAGAGACATACCGTGATTATTCCTCTGTGTTGCTGAGATACAGGAATGCCTTCTCCAATCCAATAGCCTTTTCACAGAGGAAGAGAGCAGGGTCTCTAGTGCCACTTGTTATAAGCAATTCTACCGTCCCTTTAAAGAGCATTGCCACCAGACTTAGGATATAAAGCTAAGCCAGAATTCTCATTTGCACACAGCTGTTTCAGGGATTTTGCTCTTCATCAGTGCAAAGCCAGAAGGCTGGTTTGCTGGGTAAGATGCAAGCTTGGCCCTTCCCACTCAGAGAAACATTACCCCCAGTACTCCCTCTGCTGAAAGGCCTGTCACCCAGTCAAGCATTACTCCTAGTACTTTACACTGATGAGGAGAAAAAAGCCCCAAACAGCTATCTGCAAATGGAGATCCTAGTTTGACTTTGTATCTTACGTCATATGACAAAATTGTCTGTTAGGATTGCTATTACCAATAGGTAGCATGAGAGAGACTACTCTCTTCCTCTGTTTGCACTACAGACACTGATATCTTCCTCAATGTTGATGATATTTATACTAGAAAACCTGCTCTCTTCCTCTGTGGCACAAATTGTTCTCTTCCTCTGGCACTAGAGGCCCTGCTCGTTTCCTATGTGGCACTAGAGGCTCTGCTCATTTCCTCTGAGGCACTAGAGGCCCTGCCCTCTTCCCCTGTGGCACTAGTTGCTCTCTTCCTCTGTGGTACTAGAGGCTCTGCTCTCTTCCTCTGTGGCCCTAGAGGCCCTGCTCGTTTCCTCTGTGGCAGTAGAGGCCCTGCTCTCTTCTTCCGTGGCAGTAGAGGCCCTGCTTTTACTCTGTGGTAGTAGAGGCCCTGCTCTCTTCCTCCATGGCAGTAGAGGCCCTGCTCTCTTCCTCTGAGGCAGTAGAGGCCCTGCTCTCTTCCTCCATGGCAGTAGAGGCCTTGCTCTCTTTCTCCATGGCAGTAGAGTCCCTGCTGTCTTCCTCCATGGCAGTAGAGGCCCTGCTGTCTTCTTCCGTGGCAGTAGAGGCCCTGGTCTCTTCCTCCATGGCAGTAGAGGCCCTGCTCTCTTCCTCTGAGGCAGTAGAGGCCCTGCTCTCTTCCTCCATGGCAGTAGAGGCCTTGCTCTCTTTCTCCATGGCAGTAGAGGCCCTGCTCTCTTCCTCCATGGCAGTAGAGGCCCTGCTCTCTTCTTCCGTGGCAGTAGAGGCTTTGCTCTCTTCCTCCGTGGCAGTAAAGGCCCTGCTCTCTTCCTCCGTGGCAGTAAAGGCCCCGCTCTCTTCCTCTGAGGCAGTAGAGGCCCTGCTCTCTTCCTCCATGGCAGTAGAGGCCCTGTTCTCTTCCTCCATGGCAGTAGAGGCCCTGCTGTCTTCCTCCATGGCAGTAGAGGCCCTGCTGTCTTCCTCCATGGCAGTAGAGGCCCTGCTGTCTTCCTCCATGGCAGTAGAGGCCCTGCTCTCTTCCTCCATGGCAGTAGAGGCCCTGCTCTCTTCCTCCATGGCAGTAGAGGCCCTGCTCTCTTCCTCCATGGCAGTAGAGGCCCTGCTCTCTTCTGAGGCAGTAGAGACCCTGCTTTCTTCCTCCATGGCAGTAGAGGCCCTGCTCTCTTCCTCCATGGCAGTAGAGGCCCTGCTGTCTTCCTCCATGGCAGTAGAGGCCCTGCTCTCTTCCTCCATGGCAGTAGAGGCCCTGCTCTCTTCCTCCATGGCAGTAGAGGCCCTGCTCTCTTCTGAGGCAGTAGAGACCCTGCTCTCTTCCTCCATGGCAGTAGAGGCCCTGCTCTCTTCCTCCATGGCAGTAGAGGCCCTGCTCTCTTCTTCTGAGGCAGTAGAGACCCTGCTCTCTTCCTCCGTGGAAGCAGAGGCCCTGTTCTCTTCTTCCGTGGCAGTAGAGGCCCTGCTCTCTTCCATTATGTAGAGGCTATTTGCATATTTCACTTCCCTGAGATACATTGTTGACCTCTGAGCCTCCCTACACCAGGTTGGTGCTCTCCATGAGAAGGCTCTTTACTCCTTTGGCTATGCTCCTATAACTTTTATGGCTATTGTCATGATCCAGACCGGGTTTTGAGTCCTGTTTTCCCTTTTTCCCGGTCTCGTCATGTCAAGAGTTAGCCTTCTTCAGCCTCTGTCTGGGTTCAGGTTGACTATTTATCGCCGCTGCTTCCTGCAGGCTATGTCAGTTATAGTTCTTGCCTAGTGCTGCTGTAGCTGACTCTGATTGCTCTGATTTGGCTGCTGCATTTGCTGTCTGAACCCGTGTCTCTGTTTTCCCCTGTTCCCGTCTTGACTCCGTGTTTCCCTTTAGTGTGCTGACTCCCTGGTTTTGACTTGGCTTGTATCCTGACCTGCTTCTGTCTTTTGGCTTATCTGCTCCTGACCATTACTGACTCCCTGGCTTGTCTCTGACAGTGAGTTTGCTTATTCCTTTGGTACTGCGCTACAGGCTAGGATTTGACCCGGCTTGTTTTACTATTCTGCTGCCACCTGTGGTAGCCTCACTGCTGCACTGCAGGTCAGGTCTGATTAGGTGCAGTCCTGCTTACACTCTACTGCCATCTAGTGGAGCATGCACCTACCTGTATTGCAGCAACGTGACAACTGTCAGTGGCTCTGTGGCTGCTCACATCTGCAGCACTGGAAAACGGTATTCAGATGTTTGCTCTCAGGGGACCATTGACTATAATGATGTAGACGGAGTTACTGTGTCGTGGGCTGTATGTGCCTATTCGAGGGGGACTCCAAGACGCAACCGACTGCCTCACCTGGGCACATGAGGCCAAAAATGATGTCCGACAAACCACACGGTGACTCGGCCCCATTTCACTTTTGCTGCCATCTTTTGAGCGGAGCCGTAAGTGACAATTCCTGGATTATCAGGTGCTGGACTAAGAGAATGTTGCTGTAAATGTTATTTTCCACTGCTGATATACAACATGTAATTTGTTTTTGCCACTTTGATCTAATTCTGCCTGGTGAACGTCGGCGGGGCGGTTGGAAGTCCTGCAGCAGATGGCGGAGCCGCTCATTGGTATTCATGATGATAATGTGTACAGGCCAAAAGTCACACAATCACTGCATGGCGACAACACATTCATCATCTGGAGGATTTGTATTATAATAATTTATTCCCCTACAAATGTGTTTTTTACGGTTTGGGATATTTGATCAGATTTGTTTTTTTTTTTAATCGCTCTGATTTATCATGGGTCATGAACAGAATGCCGGAGCTGCAGTGAAGACTGACACTGGAACATCTCAGCTGCTTTCGGATTGGTCATGAACTTTAAACAATCCTCATAATATCCCACAATGACTTTCTAAAGTGTCATTGCATAGTGAGCAGCTGCATGGAGATCGCGCAGCTACAGGAGCGGGGAGCCGGCCTTCCCATTAAGAAGGCAGAAACGGGTTATTGCCATTTCTGCCTTTGTGTTGCTGAACAAGCAGTGTGTATAAAGTAAAGTCAGACAGCCGTATAACACTTTCAACGATCGTACTGCAATGCTCAGACTGGCTGGCAGCTCTCCTGGCCAGAGTGTAACAGCTGCATAGAAACACATGCCGTCACATTCGGGTCAGGAGAGCCGCTGGCCAGTCCGTGCACCGCAATGCGATAGTCAAAAGTGTTATACAGCCGCCTGACTGTGCCCTAAAAAATACTGACAGGGTCCTCCTCCATTTCCAGAGATCATATGACCACCGGGTGCTGGGGAGAAGCAGGAGCTAACAGACCCAGACAAGTGTTATGACCTGGTGGTCAGGACAGTAATGGACCTGGTGGTTAAGAGCACACGGAATGACCTGATAGTTACTAATAATATAGGACGAGCTCTGAGACGTGGGAACTCTGCTGACCGCAATCCCTAATCCTATCACACACACTAGAGGTGGCCGTGGATTGCTCCCAACGCTCCCTATGCAACTCGACACAGCCTAAGAAACTAGCTAGCCCTGAAGATAGAAAAATAAAGCCTACCTTGCCTCAGAGAAATTCCCCAAAGGAAAAGGCATCCCCCCACATATAATGACTGTGAGTAAAGATGAAAATACAAACACAGAGATGAAATAGATTTAGCAAAGTGAGGCCCGACTTACTGAACAGACCGAGGATAGGAAAGGTTACTTTGCGGTCAGCACAAAAAACTACAAAAAGACCACGCAGAGGGTGCAAAAAGACCCTCCGCACCGACTCACGGTGCGGAGGCGCTCCCTCTGCGTCCCAGAGCTTCCAGCAAGCAAGACAAAAATCAAAATAGCAAGCTGGACAGAAAAATAGCAAACCAGAGAAAAACAAGCAGGAACTTAGCTTCTGCTGGGAAGACAGGTCACAAGAACGATCCAGGAGAGAACAAGACCAATACTGGAACATTGACAGGTGGCATGGAGCAATAATCTAAGTGGAGTTAAATAGAGCAGCCAGCTAACGAATTAACCTCGTCACCTGTGGAAGGAAACTCAGAAGCCGCAGCCCCACTCACAACCACCAGAGGAAGCCCATGGACAGAACCAGCCGAAGTACCATTCATGACCACAGGAGGGAGCTTGACAACAGAATTCACAACAGACAAGCTCTGCAGTGTATATGGGAAGCAGAAATTTCTCTGTAACTCGGGTCAATATGCCAAAGTTACAGAGGAAATCAGATTTTTTTTAAAAAAGCATTTATGTGTTGTAATCCACCCCAATCTTCTTTTACTATCTTATCAGGGGTACAATGTGTGAAAAAAAAATTATAAAAAAAAAGCTGCTGCCAGTTCGAATCGGTTTCTAGTCCCACCCCATAACAAAAATGTATCTGATACGCAACAATAATTGTTTAGGAACGAGAACACAACTTAAGATACCTATGAAAAGGGATTTTCTGGGCCTTTTTTTTTTTTGCCATTCTAAATACTTATTGTCAGGCATTTTCTAATTACCTGCCTGTGCCGCACTACGCCAATCTCTCCAGGCTCAGAGGCGTCACAGACCGCTCCTGCCAGTGATTCTACTGCTTCCTTTGAACTCATGTTTACAGAGCAGTTCCTTTTCTTTTTACTCTGCTCGGTTGACAGAGCGTCACTGCCAACATCATGTAGATTCGCAGTCAACTCAGCCTGACACAGCGTGGAGGCGGCTGTCAATCAGCATTATGTCGGCAATGAAGAACCGTACACAGAGCGAGGCGGAAGAGAAGGAAGTGCAATGTCGACATGCCGTCAAAGGAAGCATGAAAATCACTGCCGATACGTAGTTAGCGAGTAAATATCTAGGATACCACGTTTAAGGGATTCTTCACGGTCATAAAAAAAGTTTTAAAAAATGTAGGAAACCAAACCCATAAATCCTCTTTTCTTTGTATATTTTTCCTCCAATATCAGCAAAAAAAAAATTCAATTTCAAAATTATGCCCCAAACGTCATAAACTAAGCAAAAATTATTTAAATAAACGAACGAGAAAAAAAAAAGCAAAACTCTAAAAAATGAAAAATAAATCCTTTAAAGTAGTAAAATGGCCAGTCTTGAACAAATTAAAGGGGTGTTCCTCTTATAATACAAGTATATGCCAAATTTTCATGGCTGGTAGGGGTGCTACCCCCAGTCCGGACAATAAAGGGCCATAATCACTACTTTTGTTTTCCCACCTCTTTCACTGCAGTGCCCCGGCAGAGATATATGTACATGATTGGGGTCAGCTGTAGTTCCCTGCCCCAATCAGGCGAAGGACAAAAATTGCACTGAATCCCTTTAATTTTCAGGATTAGTTGGGCTGAAGAAGACGGACCACACCAATCATAACATAACAATGCATCCTAGCAATATGCAATCATTTTATAGGGAGAGAACGCCCCTTTAAATGAATCAATATTTTTATACTGCGTTGGAATTTCACAGCATTACAAAGTATTTCAGGATTACGACCAGTGAGTATAAAAACATTTCTATAATCCCACAGTTCAGTAAGAGATTATTCTCTAGTAATTTGCTCTACAGGATTATGCAGGATGAATTGTCTGATTCTGCTGCTCAAAACTCTTCATCTCCATCACCCAATTTACATAACACCTAAAAACCGTCTGCATCAATATTCAGAAACTTTACACAACACACACAGTACATACGTGTAATGAATCTAATAAAACCCCCACAAGGATATCCTGCTTATATACTCGTACATAGGAGCAGTATTATAGTAGTTGTATTCTTGTACATAGGGGCAGTATTATAGTAGTTATATTCTTGTACATAGGAGCAGTATTATAGGAGTTATATTCTTGTATATAGGAGCAGTATTATAGGAGTTATATTCTTGTACATAGGAGCAGTATTATAGTAGTTATATTTTTGAATAAAGGAGCAGTATTATAGTAGTTATATTCTTGTATATAGGAGCAGCATTATAGTAGTTATATTCTTGTATATAGGAGCAGTATTATAGTAGTTATATTCTTGTATATAGGAGCAGTATTATAGTAGTTATATTCTTGTACATAGGAGCAGTATTATAGTAGTTATATCCTTGTACATAGGAGCAGTATTATAGTAGTTATATTCTTGTATATAGGAGCAGTATTATAGTAGTTATATTCTTGTATATAGGAGCAGTATTATAGTAGTTATATTCTTGTATATAGGGGCAGTATTATAGTAGTTATATTCTTGTATATAGGAGCAGCATTATAGTAGTTATATTCTTGTACATAGGGAGCAGTATTATAGCAGCTATATTCTTGTATATAGGAGACACAAAAGAGAATAGTAAAACCAAAAACACTCAGTTTGAAAAAATGTTGCAGTAATCCGCAAGTGCTAGTAAAAGATGTAAAAAACAGGGTATTTGGTTGATACGTTTTTTGCAAAAAATGTATACTAAGCTGCTCTACCAATCTTCACGGTATACCCTTATCAGAGCAGTCCTAACTAATGTATGCAATCCCTATCTGATGTATTTAAAAACCTGATCATCTGTATATAACCTGTGTGAACAGGGTTCAGAGAGGAAAAATCCATGTGTGCATACAGGGTAGAACAGCTTTTGTGCAGATAGCCCAAGAGGAGTGGTGGAACTCCCCAGTCTTGTAGACACAAGAGAACAATTATGGAAACAGGAACACATGGGCTACTTGCACAGTGAACAAGTCTGTATGATCATGTTCACACACCACCAAGAAACCTGAAGACACAAAAGAGAATAGTAAAACCAAAAACACTCAGTTTGAAAAAATGTTGCAGTAATCCGCAAGTGCTAGTAAAAGATGTAAAAAACAGGGTATTTGGTTGATACGTTTTTTGCAAAAAAATGTATACTAAGCTGCTCTACCAATAGTAGTTATATTCTTGTACATAGGAGCAGTATTATAATAGTTATATTCTTGTATATAGGAGCAGCATAATAGTAGTTATATTCTTATACAAAGGGACAGTATTATAGTAGTTATATTCTTGTATATAGGAGCAGTATTATAATAGTTATATTCTTGTATATAGGAGCAGCATTATAGTAGTTATATTCTTGTATATAGGAGCAGTATTATAGTAGTTATATTCTTGTATATAGGAGCAGTATTATAGTATTTATATTCTTGTATATAGGAGCAGTATTATAGTAGTTATATTCTTGTATATAGGAGCAGCATTATAGTAGTTATATTCTTGTACATAGGGACAGTATTATAGCAGCTATATTCTTGTACATAGGGGCAGTATTATAGCAGTTATATTCTTGTATATAGGAGCAGTATTATAATAGTTATATTCTTGTATATAGGAGCAGCATTATAGTAGTTATATTCTTGTATATAGGAGCAGTATTATAGTAGTTATATTCTTGTATATAGGAGCAGTATTATAGTATTTATATTCTTGTATATAGGAGCAGTATTATAGTAGTTATATTCTTGTATATAGGAGCAGCATTATAGTAGTTATATTCTTGTACATAGGGACAGTATTATAGCAGCTATATTCTTGTACATAGGGGCAGTATTATAGCAGTTATATTCTTGTATATAGGAGCAGTATTACAGTAGTTGTATTCTTATACATAGGGGCAGTATTATAGTAGTTATATTCTTGTATATAGGAGCAGTATTATAGTAGTTATATTCTTGTATATAGGAGCAGTATTATAGTAGTTATATTCTTGAATAAAGGAGCAGCATTATAGTATATTCTTGTATATAGGAGCAGCATTATAGTAGTTATATTCTTGAATAAAGGAGCAGCATTATAGTATATTCTTGTATATAGGAGCAGCATTATAGTAGTTATATTCTTGTACATAGGGGCAGTATTATAGTAGTTATATTCTTGAATAAAGGAGCAGTATTATAGTAGTTATATTCTTGTATATAGGAGCAGTATTATAGTAGTTATATTCTTGTATATAGGAGCAGCATTATAGTATATTCTTGTATATAGGAGCAGCATTATAGTAGTTATATTCTTGTACATAGGGGCAGTATTATAGTAGTTATATTCTTGAATAAAGGAGCAGTATTATAGCAGTTATATTCTTGTATATAGGAGCAGTATTATAGTAGTTGTATTCTTATACATAGGGGCAGTATTATAGTAGTTATATTCTTGTACATAGGAGCAGTATTATAGTAGTTATATTCTTGTACATAGGAGCAGTATTATAGTAGTTATATTCTTGTATATAGGAGCAGCATTATAGTAGTTATATTCTTGTATATAGGAGCAGTATTATAGTAGTTATATTCTTGTACATAGGAGCAGTATTATAGTAGTTATATTCTTGTATATAGGAGCAGTATTATAGTAGTTATATTCTTGTATATAGGAGCAGCATTATAGTAGTTATATTCTTGTACATAGGGACAGTATTATAGCAGCTATATTCTTGTACATAGGGGCAGTATTATAGTAGTTATATTCTTGTATATAGGAGCAGTATTATAGTAGTTATATTCTTGTACATAGGAGCAGTATTATAGTATTTATATTCTTGTATATAGGAGCAGTATTATAGTAGTTATATTCTTGTACATAGGAGCAGTATTATAGTAGTTATATTCTTATACATAGGGGCAGTATTATAGTAGTTATATTCTTGTACATAGGAGCAGTATTATAGTAGTTATATTCTTGTACATAGGAGCAGTATTATAGTAGTTATATTCTTGTATATAGGAGCAGCATTATAGTAGTTATATTCTTGTATATAGGAGCAGTATTATAGTAGTTATATTCTTGTACATAGGAGCAGTATTATAGTAGTTATATTCTTGTATATAGGAGCAGTATTATAGTAGTTATATTCTTGTATATAGGAGCAGCATTATAGTAGTTATATTCTTGTACATAGGGACAGTATTATAGCAGCTATATTCTTGTACATAGGGGCAGTATTATAGTAGTTATATTCTTGTATATAGGAGCAGTATTATAGTAGTTATATTCTTGTACATAGGAGCAGTATTATAGTATTTATATTCTTGTATATAGGAGCAGTATTATAGTAGTTATATTCTTGTATATAGGAGCAGCATTATAGTAGTTATATTCTTGTACATAGGGACAGTATTATAGCAGCTATATTCTTGTACATAGGGGCAGTATTATAGCAGTTATATTCTTGTATATAGGAGCAGTATTACAGTAGTTGTATTCTTATATATAGGGGCAGTATTATAGTAGTTATATTCTTGTACATAGCTGCAGTATTATAGTAGTTATATTCTTGTATATAGGAGCAGTATTATAGTAGTTATATTCTTGTATATAGGAGCAGCATTATAGTATATTCTTGTATATAGGAGCAGCATTATAGTAGTTATATTCTTGTACATAGGGGCAGTATAATAGTAGTTATATTCTTGAATAAAGGAGCAGTATTATAGTAGTTATATTCTTGTATATAGGAGCAGTATTATAGTAGTTATATTCTTGTATATAGGAGCAGCATTATAGTATATTCTTGTATATAGGAGCAGCATTATAGTAGTTATATTCTTGTACATAGGGGCAGTATTATAGTAGTTATATTCTTGAATAAAGGAGCAGTATTATAGCAGTTATATTCTTGTATATAGGAGCAGTATTATAGTAGTTGTATTCTTATACATAGGGGCAGTATTATAGTAGTTATATTCTTGTACATAGGAGCAGTATTATAGTAGTTATATTCTTGTATATAGGAGCAGTATTATAGTAGTTATATTCTTGTATATAGGAGCAGTATTATAGTAGTTATATTCTTGTATATAGGAGCAGCATTATAGTAGTTATATTCTTGTACATAGGGGCAGTATTATAGCAGCTATATTCTTGTACATAGGGGCAGTATTATAGTAGTTATAGTCTTGTACATAGGGGCAGTATTATAGCAGTTATATTCTTGTATATAGGAGCAGTATTAGAGTAGTTATATTCTTGTATATAGGAGCAGTATTATAGTAGTTATATTCTTGTATATAGGAGCAGTATTATAGTAGTTATATTCTTGTATATAGGAGCAGTATTATAGCAGTTATATTCTTGTATATAGGAGCAGTATTAGAGTAGTTATATTCTTGTATATAGGAGCAGTATTATAGTAGTTATATTCTTGTATATAGGAGCAGTATTATAGTAGTTATATTCTTGTATATAGGAGCAGTATTATAGTAGTTATATTCTTGTATATAGGGGCAGTATTATAGCAGCTATATTCTTGTACATAGGGGCAGTATTATAGCAGCTATATTCTTGTACATAGGGGCAGTATTATAGTAGTTATAGACTTGTACATAGGGGCAGTATTATAGTAGTTATATTCTTGTACATAGGAGCAGTATTATAGCAGTTATATTCTTGTATATAGGAGCAGTATTATAGTAGTTATATTCTTATACATGGGGCAGTATTATAGTAGATATATTCTTGTACATAGGAGCAGTATTATAGTAGTTATATTAGTTATATTCTTATACATAGGGGGCAGTATTATAGTAGTTATATTCTTGTACATGGGGCAATATTATAGTAGATATATTCTTGTACATAGGAGCAGTATTATAGTAGATATATTCTTGTACATAGGAGCAGTATTATAGTAGTTATATTCTTATACATGGGGCAGTATTATAGTAGATATATTCTTGTACATGGGGCAATATTATAGTAGATATATTCTTGTACATAGGAGCAGTATTATAGTAGATATATTCTTGTACATAGGAGCAGTATTATAGTAGTTATATTCTTATACATGGGGCAGTATTATAGTAGATATATTCTTGTACATAGGAGCAGTATTATAGTGGTTATATTAGTTATATTCTTATACATAGGGGGCAGTATTATAGTAGTTATATTCTTGTACATGGGGCAATATTATAGTAGATATATTCTTGTACATAGGGGCAGTATTATAGTAGTTATATTCTTGTACATAGGAGCAGTATTATAGTAGTTATATTCTTGTACATAGGGGCAGTATTATAGTAGTTATATTCTTGTACATAGGGGGCAGTATTATAGTCGTTATATTCTTGTACATAGGGACAGTATTATAGTAGTTATATTCTTGTACATAGGAGGCAGTATTATAGTAGATATATTCTTGTACATAGGGGCAGTATTATAGTAGTTATATTCTTGTACATAGGAGCAGTATTATAGTAGTTATATTCTTGTACATAGGGGCAGTATTATAGTAGTTATATTCTTGTACATAGGGGGCAGTATTATAGTCGTTATATTCTTGTACATAGGAGCAGTATTATAGTAGTTATATTCTTGTACATAGGAGGCAGTATTATAGTAGTTATATTCTTGTACATAGGGGCAGTATTATTGTAGATATATTCTTGTACATAGGGGCAGTATTATAGTAGTTATATTCTTGTACATAGGAGCAGTATTATAGTAGTTATATTCTTGTACATAGGGGCAGTATTATAGTCGTTATATTCTTGTACATAGGGACAGTATTATAGTAGTTATATTCTTGTACATAGGAGGCAGTATTATAGTAGATATATTCTTGTACATAGGGGCAGTATTATAGTAGTTATATTCTTGTACATAGGAGCAGTATTATAGTAGTTATATTCTTGTACATAGGGGCAGTATTATAGTAGTTATATTCTTGTACATAGGGGGCAGTATTATAGTCGTTATATTCTTGTACATAGGAGCAGTATTATAGTAGTTATATTCTTGTACATAGGAGGCAGTATTATAGTAGATATATTCTTGTACATAGGGGCAGTATTATAGTAGTTATATTCTTGTACATAGGAGCAGTATTATAGTAGTTATATTCTTGTACATAGGGGCAGTATTATAGTAGTTATATTCTTGTATATAGGAGCAGTATTATAGTAGTTATAGTCTTGTACATAGGAGCAGTATTATAGTAGTTATATTCTTGTACATAGAAGCAGTATTATAGTAGTTATATTCTTGTACATAGGGGCAGTATTATAGTAGTTATATTCTTGTACATAGGGGGCAGTATTATAGTAGTTATATTCTTGTACATAGGAGCAGTATTATAGTAGTTATATTCCTGTACATAGGAGCAGTATTATAGTAGTTATATTCTTGTATATAGGAGCAGTATTATAGTAGTTATATTCTTGTACATAGGAGCAGTATTATAGTAGTTATATTCTTGTACATAGGAGCAGTATTATAGTAGTTATATTCTTGTATATAGGAGCAGTATTATAGTAGTTATATTCTTGTATATAGGAGCAGTATTATAGTAGTTATATTCTTGTATATAGGAGCAGTATTATAGTAGTTATATTCTTGTACATATGAGCAGTATTATAGTAGTTATATTCTTGTACATGGGGCAGTATTATAGTAGTTATATTCTTGTACATAGGGAGCAGTATTATAGTAGTTATATTCTTGTACATAGGAGCAGTATTATAGTAGTTATATTCTTGTACATAGGAGCAGTATTATAGTAGTTATATTCTTGTACATAGGGGCAGTATTATAGTAGTTATATTCTTGTACATAGGAGCAGTATTATAGTAGTTATATTCTTGTACATAGGGGCAGTATTATAATAGTTATATTCTTGTACATAGGAGCAGTATTATAGTAGTTATATTCTTGTACATAGGAGCAGTATTATAGTAGTTATATTCTTGTACATAGGGGCAGTATTATAGTAGTTATATTCTTGTACATAGGGGGCAGTATTATAGTAGTTATATTCTTGTACATAGGAGCAGTATTATAGTAGTTATATTCTTGTACATAGGAGCAGTATTATAGTAGTTATATTCTTGTACATAGGGGGCAGTATTATAGTAGTTATATTCTTGTATATAGGAGCAGTATTATAGTAGTTATATTCTTGTACATAGGAGCAGTATTATAGTAGTTATAGTCTTGTACATAGGAGCAGTATTATAGTAGTTATATTCTTGTACATAGGAGCAGTATTATAGTAGTTATATTCTTGTACATAGGAGCAGTATTATAGTAGTTATAGTCTTGTACATAGGAGCAGTATTATAGTAGTTATATTCTTGTATATAGGGGCAGTATTATAGTAGTTATATTCTTGTACATAGGAGCAGTATTATAGTAGTTATATTCTTGTACATAGGGGGCAGTATTATAGTAGTTATATTCTTGTATATAGGAGCAGTATTATAGTAGTTATATTCTTGTACATAGGAGCAGTATTATAGTAGTTATATTCTTGTACATAGGAGCAGTATTATAGTAGTTATAGTCTTGTACATAGGAGCAGTATTATAGTAGTTATATTCTTGTACATAGGAGCAGTATTATAGTAGTTATAGTCTTGTACATAGGAGCAGTATTATAGTATTTATATTCTTGTACATAGAAGCAGTATTATAGTAGTTATATTCTTATACATAGGGGCAGTATTATAGTAGTTATATTCTTGTGCATAGGGGCAGTATTATAGTAGTTATATTCTTGTACATAGGGGCAGTATTATAGTAGTTATATTCTTGTGCATAGGGGCAGTATTATAGTAGTTATATTCTTGTACATAGGGGGCAGTATTATAGTAATTATATTCTTGTACATAGGGAGCAGTATTATAGTAGTTATATTCTTGTACATAGGGACAGTATTATAGTAGTTATATTCTTGTACATAGGAGCAGTATTATAGTAGTTATATTCTTGTACATAGGAGCAGTATTATAGTAGTTATAGTCTTGTACATAGGAGCAGTATTATAGTAGTTATATTCTTGTACATAGAAGCAGTATTATAGTAGTTATATTCTTGTACATAGGAGCAGTATTATAGTAGTTATATTCTTATACATAGGAGCAGTATTACAGTAGTTATATTCTTGTACATAGGAGCAGTATTATAGTAGTTATATTCTTGTACATAGGAGCAGTATTATAGTAGTTATATTCTTGTACATAGGAGCAGTATTATAGTAGGTATAGAGTATATAAAGGCATAGACACTATATACTCTCTGTACTTACTCTGTATATAACCCTTGTTTCAGTTCAGCATGTGATATTATGTACAAACACCGATGTTCCCGCTCCACAGTTTGCCCCGGATTTAGCCATCACTTGATAATATAAGAACACACGCACGGTCACTGGTGCATAGAAGGAGACATTTATAAATACCAATTATTGCCAGGGTTCACTGATCATAAATACAGATTTGGGTCAGTGTGGGAGAAGCAGAGAATTGGTTTCTGTAAGGAAATTAGATATTAAATATTGGCATTCAGTTCAGGCTGCTGGGATTCTTCAGGCTCTTAAAATATGATAGAAAAGCCGTTCCTTCACCTTAAAGGTTTTTTTTTCCCCAAACCAGACATTCGTGGCTTATAGGCCCAATGTATACAAGGGACCCCTTCTAATATGTTTATATAGAGAACATCAAACGTGTCCAATGTTTGTGTATCCTATCATCTTTTATCTAATGGGGAAAAAAATGAATTTTTCAAGTAGAGAATGTTGTCTTCACTAAATGTATCCAATGGCGGACACAGACAGGAGACACCACTATAGTTTTATAGTTACAAAATGCTTGTTGCACCAACAAGATCGACCTTTTTGATACAAAACTGTTCCTTTCCCTATGAGCAGGACACAACGCTGCTCGGAGGATCAACATGTGAAGATTTGTCAGCTGGGAAAGTACTGAGCATGTGCGTCCTCCTACTCTAACTCCAGCCTGTGGACGTGCATGGTGCTATACACATTCACCACCAGGTGGCGCCATACTACATGAAGAACGGTCACAACTCTGCCCCGGATCGTTATTTTTACATTGTGTAAATTGGAAATTTTCTTGATTTTTTTTTTTTTTTTTTATGATCTCTACATTAATTGTGATATGAAATGAAGGGGGACCATCCCCTTTAACCGTTTCATTTTCCATCCTGTCGATTGATAAAAGATAACTATGTTCAACCTAAAATAAAGAGCTATGTATGAACGGCCCAGACCATGCACGCGCGTCCTCCTTTCATTTCTTGCATAGGTTAATGAAATCTATTAATCTTCCTTCAGCTCAAAACTAAAAAAAAAAAAAAAGCAATTTACAAACTTTTGACAAGTTATGTGGCCGTATCTCATTAAAAGGTCGGAATTCACTGAACAACACTTCAAAATTCCGTTTTTTGTTTTTTTTTAATATTAAAATCCGCCGCAATTAGAAAACATTTATTCCAGATTTAACGCCTAAGTGGCCCCGTAATGGATCTCTCAGATTAGGAAGCGACACTTAAAGGGATATGCTGAACTGAAAGAAAAGGATTATTGTAATGTGTGAGATTTGTAGATGGAGCCGCTCGCTCCGACCGCACTCGTAGGAAAGACTCCCGACGATCGGGTTACCGGATGACATGGTGCTAAATGAATGTTATTTTGGCTGGTGAGATAATTTCCATGGTGGCTCAGGATAATATCGAAATTAACAACATCCCTGGTGGTCTAGGGTAATATTTGGATTAATATTACTATTCCTTAGAGAGTAACAATTATTATTAAGATCCCTGGTTATCTAAGGTAATATAGGGATTCACATTTGCGGCTTTGGACGCAGCGGCGTCGCCGCAAAAACAACGCACGCGTCATGCTTCCCTATCTTTAACATTGGGGACGCATGTGCGTTCGTTTTCACGCGTTTCGGTGTGTTTTGCGACACATGCGTCCTTTCGACGCACCAGGTGCGTTGCAAACGCAGCATGTTGCATTTTTTCTGCGTCCAAAATTTTTTAAAAAAACGCTTGCGTTGTATTTGCGTCGTCGAAGCTTCAAAACCTCCATTGAAGTGTATTGGCAACGCAGAAGACCCAAGTACTTGCGTTGTTGTGCGTTGTAGGACGCATGCGTTCTTTACTTTAAAAATAGAGACACTGAAAAGACCCTATATATTAAAAAAGGGTTGAACGCATGCGTCAAAAATGCATGCGTTCTACTTGCGTCTTTCGTGCTTCGTGCGTTGCGTCCACGACGCTGCGTCCAAAGCCGCAAATGGGAACGTAGCCTAACATCCTTGGTGATTAACAGGATTATTAGACTCCTGGTGGTCTAGGGTAATATAAGTATTAATATTATCCCTAGTGATCTAGGGTAATATAGAGATTATTATATGTAATTCTTGTTATCTAAGGTGATCTAATATATCTAGTAATATTGAATGATTATTGCGATTATTAGACCCCTGGTGGTCTAGGGTAATATAAGTATTAATATTATCCCTGGTTATCTAGGGTAGTACAGAGATTATTATATGTAATCCTGGTTATCTAAGGTGATCTAATATCTTTAGTAATATTGAATAATTAATGTGATTATTAGACCCCTGGTGGTCTAGAGGGATTAACATCATTTTTAAATCCCCTCCAGTGTAGTTTTCCATAAAATTATATAATAATTACGATTATTATTATTAATATTCTTGGAGGGTAAGAAGCCTTGGTGGGCACCGGTTCAGGATTCGGACACATATATATATATATATATATATATATATATATATATATATATATATATATATACACACATAGATATAGATATATATATATATATATATATATCTATGTCTATGTGTGTATATATATATATATGTATGTGTGTATATATATATATATATGTATACATATATATATATATATATATATATATATATATATATATATATATATATATATATATATATATATATATATATCTATCTAATTCAGGAGTCCAGCAAGCCGACAGCTCCCAATTCATCACCGCCAGGACCAGGACCAGGACCATTAGTGATGCCCTAGATCGGTACCTTTTGTGTTGCGCTGATTCTGTAGATTCACATACATGGAAGAGGCGGCATTAATTTACTAAGATTAATAACATCACAATATTTTGAGCTTTTTGCTGTTTCTTTTTTCCATCTGGAATAAAAACGCAACGTTTTTGAGTAGCCGCAAAATAATTTTTTTTTTTTTTTTTTTTTTTTTTACACCTTATTCACACGGTGCATTTTTATTTTTTACTGCATTATTTGAGCTGCGGTGCATTTTTTTTTTTTTTTTTCAAAACGAAACATCTCTCAATCCCATTCAGAGGAAAGCAGGAAAAAAAAATGCATGAAAAATGAATAAAAAATGCACGAAAAAGATATTAAAAATGCATGAAAAATGTATAAAAAAAGCATGAAAAACGTATAAAAAAAAAAGCCTCAAGAAAAATGCCTGTAATGTAAACTGCGTTTTTTCCTGCCAACACTAAAGCAATAAAAAGCGCTGCAAAAAAGTTGTTCTTAATGTTAAATAAAAATCCCCGTTATTAATATATTTAAGAAAGTGGGAATTGTCTGAAAAAAACTGAACACAACAAAATACTCTTCTTCCGAACATATGATGATGATGATGACTTATGATGGGGGATGTTTTAATCTCAAACAACCCCTATTTTGATATATTTCTTTTAAACATGATTGCGGTTATGGTGGTCTTAAAGGGGTTTTCACATGAAAAAAAAATGGCTGCTTTGATTGAGAAATGGCACAAGGGGATGTGCATTGCAATTGCCAGTCCGCTCCATTCACTTCAATGGGACCTGATTTGCAATACCAGCCATAACCGATAATTGGGGTGGCGCTATTTCTGAATGAAAGCAGACATGTTTTTTGCAATCCTGGACAACCCCTTTAAGGCCTCCTTTTGTCTTAGATGAAAAAAATCGGACCATGCGTGCGCCATCCGATTTTTACGCACCTATCTCATAGGAAACCCGACATTTCATTAGCTGAGTACGGTAAAATCACAGCGTCACGGTCCGTGAGAGTAGAGAGATATATAGAATAGATAGATGTCAGTGAGATCTATAAATAGTGCAGGCGTATGGGGACCCCACGCCATTTTTTTTAAAAATGGCGTGGGGTCCCCATAATTTTTTTCCACAATGGGAGCAGTGAAGTCAGTAAGTGACCGGAGTTCATCGGCAGTGAACTCCGGTGACCTTACGTCAGCACTTGACGCTCCTGTGTCAGTGCGTTCCAGTTGGCGTGGAGAGCGGTGGCATCATGCCACCGCTCAGCAAACCACCCGACTGTAGCAGAGATGGAGTTCTTCCTTGGACATCATCATAAAGGGATTATCTGCGGACAGGTGAGGAATATATGTTCTTAGTCTGGGAAGGGGCCAATATCCATAGACCCTTCCTAGACTATTAATATCCACCCGCAGCTGTCTGCCTAGCCTTTGCTGGTTATTAATTATAGAGGGAACCCCACATCATTTTTGGGGGAATCACCCCTTGTTAATAACCAGTAAAGGCTAAGTATACAGCCGTGAGCTGATATTAATAGCCTGGGAAGCTCGATGTTTATTAACCCCTTCCCAGGCTATAAACACCAGCCCCCAGCTGTCGGCTTTCCCTCAGCTGGTTAAGTATAATATTGGGGCACCCCACACCATTTTTTTTTCTTTTAATTATTAGATAAATACATGTACAGTAAACTACACACGCTGCTCTGATTATATCTCTCACTCACATCTCTCTATGTCTAAGATTGCTTTATTAATTAGTAAACGAGCTTGAAATGACAGAATTACTGGACGTAAAAGCAGATTTTAAAAGTGGATTTAATAAGGACTGATTTTATCTACGCTGATGAGTCCTAAAGGAGTTTTCCGAGATGGAAAAAAAATAAATAAATTCTGCTTTCTTTAAAAAACAGCGCCACCCTCGTGTACAGGGTGCGTCTGGTATTGCAGCTTAGCTCAATTGAAGTGGATGGTGCAGAGCTTCAATACGACAGACAACCAGGGGTGGCACCGTTTTTTGGAAGAAGGCAGACATGTTTTTCTAACCCTGATTGACCCCTTTAAGAGCACGATAGGGTTTATTGATAGGTGAAATCGCCTCCACCGCGGACGCTCATATTCCCATATTCACCATATTGTGCCTCTTTTAAGGTAATTTTATATTTAGATTTTATATCTCTTTTTTTTTGGTTTTTGTCCGATTCATCAATTGCGACTTTAAAAAAAAAATATTGTAAATATTCTAAAATGTCCAATTTTTAGCTGTAAAGAAGATTGAGAATTTTTGGAGAGTTTTTGATGTTGCATATTAAGGAAGATAAGTTACTCGCATTGAAAAAAAAAAAATAATAATGTCAATGATTAATCATATTATGGAAAAAAAAATAGGACAAAAGACTTTGGAGGAAAAAAAAAAACGGAAATGATGAATTGAGCCCAAACAAAAGACACCAAAGAAGCTTTCCACCTGGAGAGGTAACCCCCGGGGATTAGTCCACGATGACCCCCTGACCCTCCTCCAACATATCGAGTTCTGCTCCCGCCCGGGCCATAAGGGGTTAATTACGCCACCATGATGAAAATCACCTGCAATTTCACAACCTTGCATAAGATTAGGCAACACATGATGAAACGGATGAAATCCAGAGAGACGGAAGAAAAGAGAAGGAAAAAAAAAAAACAGGAAAACTCAAATCTGATGCTGTCCATAATGATGACGTAAAGTCACCTGGATACATCGGCGAGCGGTGTAGGACTACAAGTCCCAGCAGACCCGGACAGGTCCTTTGCTACGAGGTGTGTTGATATATGCACAGACTGGCTCAGACCTGGGGATTAATATTGTGTGAGAACTAATGTGTCGCAAAAAAAATAGATACAAATCCGCTCGGATTCTTTAACCCCTCCATCACCGAAAAGAATAAACCCCCCTTAACGCGCAGCTCCACCGTAGTTTTGAAAACATGGCAAAGTTTAGCCAGGAGGGAGTGCAGTGGAGATGTTTTATTAATATCTAGAAATACTAGGATTATTTTTTCCACTTTCCTTATATCTTTTATAATTTTTATTAAGATTTTTTTTTTTATTTCTTTCCTTATTTTTTTTTTTTATTATTTTTATTAAGGTTATTTTTTTCTACTTTCCTTATATTTTTTATTATTTTTATTAAGATTATTTTTTCTTCTTTCCTTATATTTTTTTTTATTATTTTTATTAAGATTATTTTTTCTACTTATTATTGCTTTCAAACTTTCTTATTTTTAGCATTTATAATTTTTTTTTTATAGTTTTCAATTTGGATCATTTTTTTTTATTATTTTGTGTTGTTTTTAGGGCAGGTGAAGACTGCCGTATTATCAATCCGAGTGAGATCTGTCAAACGTCTGCACCCGGATCAATGTTAGTTTATTGGGCAGTGCACATGTCTGATCTTCTCCTCACAGAGGGTTGGTCCGAGGGGGGAAAAAAAAAAAATCACACTCTGTCCAAGTTTGATCCGATATTCAGGCAACTCTCGGCCATGCAAGACAATGAGTGCTTGGAAAAAAAAAAAAATCAGACTGCACTCGGATGTCATATGAGTGCAGAGCGATTTCTCAGCCGTGGACTATGTTTGTATGTTTTCCTAAATGCCTTCATCACAGGGATAATAATAAAAACTCTAATGTATAGTTATTAACATATAAATGGGAAAATAATAATAATAATAATCCAAAAAGTCTTAGAACATGAAAAATTATTAAAAAAGGTAAAAAAATCCTAAACAAATAAAATTGAAAAGTAAATCATTCTAATAACAGTACACAATAATAAAACCAATTATATAAATAGCAAATAAAAAATATATATATTCTGATAAAACATTAAAAATATTAAGTATAATAATCCCAAAAATACAAAATACGTATGAAAAAATTGTTCTAAAAGTAATTGTAGATATTAAACAATAAATATATAAAAATATGTTATTAATCCTAATAATATTGATTAAGTAAAGTAAATAATAATAATAATAATAATGCAGCATTAATGGGGCCTGGTGTCTTTTCTGCTCCTCTGCGTCACAGACCCCATTATACAGTAATCTTTTATTCGTCCTTCAGTAAGCTGTGATAGATAACACTAAGAAGAAAGCGCACTGGATTTTCCTGTAGTTCACAATCCACCAGCAGAAGCCACTGACACTGATACATACTGTACTACCATTGGGGTACACACCGACACTGTTACAAATTATACTACCATTGGGGTACACACCGACACTGTTACAAATTATACTACCATTGGGGTACACACCGACACTGATACAAATTATACTACCATTGGGGTACACACCGACACTGTTACAAATAATACTACCATTGGGGTACACACCGACACTGTTACAAATTACACTACCATTGGGGTACACACTGGCACTGTTACAAATTATACTACCATTGGGGTACACACTGGCACTGTTACAAATTATACTACCAATGGGGTACACACCGACACTGTTACAAATTATACTACCATTGGGGTACACACTAGCACTGAAACAAATTATACTACCATTGGGGGTACACACTGGCACTGTTACAAATCATACTACCATTGGGGTACACACCGACACTGTTACAAATTATACTACCATTGGGGTACACACCGACACTGTTACAAATTATACTACCATTGGTGTACACACCGACACTGATACAAATTATACTACCATTGGGGAACACGCCGGCACTGATACAAATTACACTACCATTGGGGTACACACTGGCACTGTTACAAATTATACTACCATTGGGGTACACACCGACACTGTTACATACTGTACTACCATTGGGGAACACACTGGCACTGATACAAATTATACTACCATTGGGGTACACACCGACACTGTTACATACTGTACTACCATTGGGGTACACACCGACACTGTTACATACTGTACTACCATTGGGGAACACACTGGCACTGATACAAATTATACTACCATTGGAGTACACACCGACACTGTTACATACTGTACTACCATTGGGGTACACACTGACACTGTTACAAATTATACTACCATTGGGGTACACACCGACACTGTTACAAATTACACTACCATTGGGGTACACACTGGCACTGTTACAAATTATACTACCATTGGGGTACACACCGGCACTGTTACATACTGTACTACCATTGGGGAACACACTGGCACTGATACAAATTATACTACCATTGGGGTACACACCGACACTGTTACATACTGTACTACCATTGGGGTACACACCGACACTGTTACATACTGTACTACCATTGGGGTACACACCGACACTGTTACATACTGTACTACCACTGGGGAACACACTGGCACTGATACAAATTATACTACCATTGGGGTACACACCGACACTGTTACATACTGTACTACCATTGGAGTACACACCGACACTGTTACATACTGTACTACCATTGGGGGTACACACTGGCACTGTTACAAATTATACTACCATTGGGGTACACACTGGCACTCCCAGACTGAACTATATTGGGGTACATATTGGCACACCCAGACTGTACTACATTGGCACTGCCAGACATAGTAACATAGTTATTAAGGCCGAAAAAATACATTTGTCCATCCAGTTCAGCCTATATTCCATCATAATAAATCCCCAGATCTACGTCCTTCTACAGAATCTAACTACATTGGGGTACACATTGATTCATATTGGCACCCCCAGACTATACTACATCGGGGTACACATTTTATATGGGCACCCCCAGACTATACTACATTGGGGTACACATTTTATATGGGCACCCCCAGACTGTACTACATTGGGGTACACATTTTATATGGGCACCCCCAGACTATACTACATTGGGGTACACATTTCATATGGGCACTCCCAGACTGTACAACATTGGGGTATATGTTGGATCACATTGGCACAGACTGTACTATATTGGGATACACATTGATTCATATTGGAACCCCCAGAGTGTCCTACATTGGGGCACATGTTGGATCATATTGGAACCCCCAGACTGTCCTACATTGGGATACACATTGATTCATATTGGCACGGACTGTACTACATTGGGGTACACATTGGTTCACATTGGAACCCCCAGAGTGTCCTACATTGGGGTACATGTTGGATCACATTGGCACTCACTGTCCTACATTGGGGTACATGTTGGTTCTTATTGGGGTACTTCTTGACATTGGTACTCTACACATCTATTGCCCGTAATAAGCCTCTTTTTTTCCATGTCACTTACTTTCAGGACAACATCTCCTCGAAGCAAAGCATTAAAATAGACGGCACCGAGCGCTAACATCTCTATTCATGCCTTGTCACGGCGCCTGCTAATTGTTCACTAGTCACATGTAACGTGTGATTTACATCAGGTACAAATAAATAAATCCATTCTTTACAAGTCCCTGGAGAAGCTTTTAGATGCAATGAAAAAGCCAATATGCCACCCAAGCCATGGCAATTAATGCACATAGCAGAGTGGTGAGGCAGGAGCCATTAGTGCCCTCTGGCCTACAGCATGTATATATGAACACACATATGTAACTTACCATCACTGGCTGCAAGAAGAAGCGCTCCAGTAATGTGAAATACAAGGAAATCTTGGAAATAGCAGGAGAGGAAGACGCTTGTCCTTAAGGCGCACCTATCCATACTGGAGCCACAGGTCTAGGATCAGGATCTCCAGATGCTGCACGTCTAGTCATTGAGGCGCAGGGCTGGTAGGGTTGGAATCCCATCAGGGCACCTGGAAAGCAGGATCTGGCAGGTAGCAGAGCAGCTTCTCACAGTCATGTTTTATATCAGTGAGGAGCGTGTGCTCTGGGATCAAGCAATTCAGCTACATGTTCTGCTATCCTACATGCAATAGGCTACAAGTGCAGGTCCCAAGAGGGCACAAGAGGTGGAGATAAGATAGTGATGCCTTCAAAGCCTTCCTCTAGGGGAATGCAGGCAGGCGGCTGGAGTCCTCCCTCACTTACAGGAGTCTCAAAAATCAGGATTATCTTCAGTTATATTTATTTCCATCTCGTTTCTAAAGCCATTGCCTTTTTGTAACTTTTGATTTTGCGATATATATGTTTTTCTTTTAAATGTACTCGTAGTATATTATTATTATTATTATCTTTCCTTATTTTAACATAAACTTTTTAAGTGAACTGGTTATATTATTGGTTATAGTTATTGGGACACTAGAGGGTACAGGGGCTTTATGGGGGGCACACGTATTTCGGACACAGTACCGTGTAATGCATCTAGAGGAGAATACCTCCATATTTGGACACAAGATGGTTAGAGAGTAATCATCAATTGAATTTTTATTTCATAAACCAATAGCACACATGTAAATAAGCAACTTTGTAATAATACCAAATATGTTTAGGTTGTTTTCTATTTAAATGGTGAAAAAAAAAATCCAAAGTTTGTTAAAAAAAAAAAAAATGGTGTCATTTTCTGATATCCGTAGCGTCTCCATTTTTCGGGATCTGGAGGTGAATACTTATTTTTTAAGCTGACGTCTTTAATGATACCGTTTTTGTGCAGATACAATCTTTTGATTGCCCGTTTGATTGCGACCAAGTTTTGACCTCTTTTTTCGCTACACCGTTTACCAATCAGATTCATTCTTTTTATATATTGATAGATCGTGCAATTATGAAAGCGGCGATACCAAATATGTGTATTTTTTTTTTAATTGTTTTATTTTCAATGGTGCAAAAGGGGAGATTTGAACATATATACATATATATATATACACATACTGTATATATGTGTGTATATATATATATATATATATATATTTTTTTTTTTAAACATTTTTACTTTTCACTTGCTTCAATAGTCTCCATGGGAGATTAAAAGCTGCGGTTGTCTGATCGCCTCTGCTACGCACAGGCAATGATCATTTCGTCTGTGTGTGGCAAAAATGCTCACTTGCTACGAGCACCGACCGCTGGGCAATGACAACCACAGAGGTCTGCTGCAGACCCCAGATTGTCATGACAACCCATCAGCGACCCGCCGTCATGTGACACACGCACCGTTGGGCGGGATTAGTGACGCACTTCCAGCTCGATTACCTTAAACGCCGCTATCAGAGATTGACAGCGGCATTTTTACAGGTTAACAGCCGCAGGTGGATTGTGATTCCACCCACGGCTGTTAGGGGCACATGTCAGTTGTTCAAAACAGCTGATAAAGATGTGGGTTCAGCGCCAGAGCCTACATCCAAGGCAGAAACACCGCATGCACAGTACATATACGGCGCATGTCGTGAAGGGGTTAAAGTATAAGAACGGAGTCACAATAGTGTAAAGCATTCAATACGATATACTAATGACCCTCGGCTCTTGCTCTGCTGTGAGCCGGAGCCAAATGTCATGCTATTGTGCACTGATCCTCTCGCATTACAGGATCGAAGCGCAGCTGCGGAGGAGACGGAGAAAGTAATTTCTCCATCTCCTCTATTGCCGATGTCAGCGGTGACATCCGAGTGCAGTGCGATGCTTCACACGCAACCATTGACTTGTATGTGTGCGAGAGAGCCAAGTCTTGCTGCAATTGCAGCATGCTGCAATTGTTCTCTCCTGCCGAATCGGCATGAGAAAATAGTCCAAGACCTGAGATTCCCCATACTATAACACTGGGCTGAGTACTATACGATGTTTTATCACATAGCACTTGGCCGTGGTATGCGGCAGTGTGACTCCGGCTTTACTGTAATTTTTGGACACCTTGCAGTAGAATTGGAGCGCCCCCAGACACAGGGCCACGCGTTTCGGTACCGGGCCTCTCTGGTTCAGTTCTGAGGCTGTCACGGTGGCTAGACCCGGTCCGTGACCCTGCTAAGGGGCGTCCAATAAAGGTGGTGCAGTCTGTCAGGGGTTCGTGACGCCACCTGTGGTGTTCGGTCAGGGTGACCGACGCTGCTGTGGGGTCCGCTAGGGTGATGGAATGGCAGCTGGATGGTATACCTTCCCACAGGTGAAGTATGTCCCCAGGGCTTCCCAGTAAGGTGGATGGTGATGGTGTGAGGTGCAGTCAATAACGAGGACACAAGGTTGCAGTCTCTTTACCTCTTTACTGAAGACTTCAGGATCCTCAATCCAGAGCACGTTTAACAGGACTATCTGAGACCGGCCGGTCCGATGGGCACTTCCAGAGTTTCCTTCGCAGATGGAAATCGTTGCCTACCACTAGCGCCTGTGTGTTGTAGTCCTACCCTGCTGAGCATTCGGGATAGTCCTCACAACTGCTGTTCTCGTTCGTCGTTCTCTACAGCTCTCTCTCTCTTTAGTTCCAGATGTTGCTAGTTTCTCGTCCCCCAGTATGTTTTGGCTAGGACGCACCCGTATGACGGGAAGGCCTGGAGGTCTTCCGGGACCCTAGAGACGCCCCTCTCCCACTGTTGCCCCCTATGTCTTCGTAGGAAATTTAAGGTAGACAGCCAACCTATAATTAACTGTCCTGCGGAGTTTGAAGTAAGGCCTGAAGTCAGTTACTCCCGCGGTGTTCCGGCCACCAGCTACGCACCTCAGTAGGATGTTGCCTCGTTCTCACGGCACAACTCCTACTGGTACTCCTTTGTGCTTGATCTCGTTTACACTGTTCCACAATATCCTTCCCTTCTTGTCTCTTTCTTAGGATACCACGCCTGACAGGGACCCCCCTGTGTCTTCTCCCTGCAACACCCCCTGCCACGGGATGTTGCCTGAATCCAACCCAGTCAGCTTCTGACTAACTTCCTCCCCGACCACTAGTTTTACCAGTGTGAGGAGTGGCCCAATAAATAAAGCCTTTTGCTCCCCCTAGTGGCCGGAGTGTGAAGTGTAATTTGTTCTGGTGATACCTGGTCAGGAGAACTCCTTTAGTGCCATCAGACGTACCGCTGCTCCCCTTAGTGGCAGAGTGTCATACTGCAACGACCAGATCTCTGGGGCACTGCAGAATGTCCGTGTGTTCCTCTACCTCCGCCGTCCTCCTCTCCCCTCCTTTTTTCCATAGAATCTTATGAGCACCAACTCCTATCTCAATAATGGGAAAATCTCTCTTCACTGAATACAAATTTTATCCATAAATTCATAGTGAATGATCAGTTCAGAGGAGAAAGAAATAGATTTCTCTGATAAGAAGTAAAGCTAATGCCGACGCCCCTGCATGGTTCCCCTTCCCCCTCCATGCAGGGACGCTGACACACTCACAGGAGGCAGTTACCCCCTGCCTCTCAGAACATCTCCCTGCTTCTTGCTGTCTGTGCACACTGCACAGACTTCCCGGCAGCACTGCTAGGGCATGCGCTTCCCTGTTCTTTAAAGGGTCAGAGTGCTTAGCTTGAAAATACACCCAGCCAATAGCTGGGAGGCTTCCTGTATAAAAAGCACCCTCCTCAATAGGGATCTGGCTGAGCAACGTTCTCCCATTAGTATTTGTGCAACTAGTTAGTTGTCAGGTCCCAGTCCCTGTACCTGAATCCGCTGATTCTAGTGTAGCCAGAGCCTGTACCCGAACCACTGGTTCTTATGAGGCCAGAGTCTGGTCCTTGTGTGGCCAGAGCCTGAACCCAAACCCCTGGTCCTTGTGTGGCCAGAGCCTGAACTCAAACCCCTGGTCTTTTTGTAGCCAGGACCTGAATTTGAAAACGTATCCGGTGGTACCTGTTAACCCTGAAGCAGCTCCAGTGGTACCTGAACCCTGAAGCCACACTCGTGGTACCTGAACCATCCTTAAGCTGCATTGGTGGTACCTGAACCCCAAAATTCCATAGGTAGTATCCAAGCCTGAAACAGTTCCATCAGTACTGCACATGGGTCAGACCATTTTAGAGTTCCTGAGTCCGTACTGTCTGTATCCTGTTGAAATTCCATAAATGTCCAATATGTGTCACTCCTATTATTGTGACCCCTATCAGGGGTTTGGGAATCCCGTAATGCCATATTATCATTTGAGTTGAGCGAATCTCTCAAAATTCGTTTTGCTCAATTCGGGTGGTGGGAGAGAAGAATCAAATCAAGTTCAGTGCAAATGGAGTCTCACAAAAAGGAGCTAAAAAGTGGGTCATACTTGCTGTCACGCGGCTGCCAAGAGAGACTAAGTCTGGTTACCCGGGCCCCTGCGTTATCCCTCAGACTAGGGGAAACCCTGTCTGTCCCTCTCCCAAAATTTACACTGATGGTGTGCTTGTCTGGGCTGCCAGGCCTGACCCTAACTCCTGTTTCAGCCCTATGCTGAAACCACCACCCGCCACCCAGTGAAGAGACCACACACCAATCCCCCACGTAAAGCACAGAAAGGGAAAACTAAAAACGCACCACGCCGCAAGCACACAGAAAAATACGATAATGTGAACAGGGCAAAATAAGTACAAATATAGGAAGGAGAAATATAACAACGGATCATACACCACCAGATACAATAATACTTCTCCAAGACCACCACTCCAGACCGGAATCACTAGGCATGAGGCACAAGCTATAATCGGCGATGCCCAAAGTCCAGCAAGACTATTTAAAGGCCATCGGCGTAACCCAACCTCCAATCCGATTACCAACTAAATTAACCCCGAGAAACCTGAATAAAGTCTAGCCGGCGCCACTGAGCGTATAGTGGTCGTAAATGGAATTACCGCTGTGTGTCGGACGCCCTAGTGTGAATAGCGTCCGACATGACACTTGCCTCTCCTCAGCTCTCCATGCACTTGTTCGGCTGTTGCCCAGTCTGCCAATTTTCTCCTTCTTAACCTTTAGGGTCTTTTTTCCTCTGGTGCTGCCACTGACTAGGAACCATGTGGTCACTTTACTGACAATTAATATGACTATGTGGGGTTTGGTCAATGGCAGCCCCATAAGAAAGAAGATCGGGACTAACTAGAAGCAAAAAAAAGGCAGAATAGGAGCTGATTGGAGAACATAAATATAAGAATTTATAATTGTTTAACCCCTTCCCGGCTTCCAGAATTCAGCAAAATAGCATCCAATTTGCCGTCATTTTGTCCAGAAGATCCATATTCATTAGAATTCACATTTTGGGGGGAGTTAAAAAACAATTTGCTTAGAATTTGCTCAACTCTATCACATAAAAAATGATCTTACAGCCATGTTTTAATCTGGGTCGGTCATGCTTGCTAAACTAACAACAGGAAGTGCAGCTGGATCGCCCCCAGGCGCAGGGCAATGGGGTACTCAGAACCGGGTCCTTCGGTCCCTTCCTTCTGGGGATGTAACATAGTAACATAGTAACATAGTTAGTAAGGCCGAAAAAAGACATTTGTCCATCCAGTTCAGCCTATATTCCATCATAATAAATACCCAGATCTACGTCCTTCTACAGAACCTAATAATTGTATGATACAATATTGTTCTGCTCCAGGAAGGCATCCAGGCCTCTCTTGAACCCCTCGACTGAGTTCGCCATCACCACCTCCTCAGGCAAGCAATTCCAGATTCTCACTGCCCTAACAGTAAAGAATCCTCTTCTATGTTGGTGGAAAAACCTTCTCTCCTCCAGACGCAAAGAATGCCCCCTTGTGCCCGTCACCTTCCTTGGTATAAACAGATCCTCAGCGAGATATTTGTATTGTCCCCTTATATACTTATACATGGTTATTAGATCGCCCCTCAGTCGTCTTTTTTCTAGACTAAATAATCCTAATTTCGCTAATCTATCTGGGTATTGCAGTTCTCCCATCCCCTTTATTAATTTTGTTGCCCTCCTTTGTACTCTCTCTAGTTCCATTATATCCTTCCTGAGCACCGGTGCCCAAAACTGGACACAGTACTCCATGTGCGGTCTAACTAGGGATTTGTACAGAGGCAGTATAATGCTCTCATCATGTGTATCCAGACCTCTTTTAATGCACCCCATGATCCTGTTTGCCTTGGCAGCTGCTGCCTGGCACTGGCTGCTCCAGGTAAGTTTATCATTAACTAGGATCCCCAAGTCCTTCTCCCTGTCAGATTTACCCAGTGGTTTCCCGTTCAGTGTGTAATGGTGATATTGATTCCCTCTTCCCATGTGTATAACCTTACATTTATCATTGTTAAACCTCATCTGCCACCTTTCAGCCCAAGTTTCCAACTTATCCAGATCCATCTGTAGCAGAATACTATCTTCTCTTGTATTAACTGCTTTACATAGTTTTGTATCATCTGCAAATATCGATATTTTACTGTGTAAACCTTCTACCAGATCATTAATGAATATGTTGAAGAGAACAGGTCCCAATACTGACCCCTGCGGTACCCCACTGGTCACAGCGACCCAGTTAGAGACTATACCATTTATAACCACCCTCTGCTTTCTATCACTAAGCCAGTTACTAACCCATTTACACACATTTTCCCCCAGACCAAGCATTCTCATTTTGTGTACCAACCTCTTGTGCGGCACGGTATCAAACGCTTTGGAAAAATCGAGATATACCACGTCCAATGACTCACCGTGGTCCAGCCTATAGCTTACCTCTTCATAAAAACTGATTAGATTGGTTTGACAGGAGCGATTTCTCATAAACCCATGCTGTTATGGAGTTAAACAGTTATTCTCATTGAGATAATCCAGAATAACATCCCTCAGAAACCCTTCAAATATTTTACCAACAATAGAGGTTAGACTTACTGGCCTATAATTTCCAGGTTCACTTTTAGAGCCCTTTTTGAATATTGGCACCACATTTGCTATGCGCCAGTCCTGCGGAACAGACCCTGTCGCTATAGAGTCCCTAAAAATAAGAAATAATGGTTTATCTATTACATTACTTAGTTCTCTTAGTACTCGTGGGTGTATGCCATCCGGACCCGGAGATTTATCTATTTTAATCTTATTTAGCCGGTTTCGCACCTCTTCTTGGGTTAGATTGGTGACCCTTAATATAGGGTTTTCATTGTTTCTTGGGATTTCACCTAGCATTTCATTTTCCACCGTGAATACCGTGGAGAAGAAGGTGTTTAATATGTTAGCTTTTTCCTCGTCATCTACAACCATTCTTTCCTCACTATTTTTTAAGGGGCCTACATTTTCAGTTTTTATTCTTTTACTATTGATATAGTTGAAGAACAGTTTGGGATTAGTTTTACTCTCCTTAGCAATGTGCTTCTCTGTTTCCTTTTTTGGCAGCTTTAATTAGTTTTTTAGATAAAGTATTTTTCTCCCTATAGTTTTTTAGAGCTTCAATGGTGCCATCCTGCTTTAGTAGTGCAAATGCTTTCTTTTTACTGTTAATTGCCTGTCTTACTTCTTTGTTTAGCCACATTGGGTTTTTCCTATTTCTAGTCCTTTTATTCCCACAAGGTATAAACCGCTTACACTGCCTATTTAGGATGTTCTTAAACATTTCCCATTTATTATCTGTATTATTAGGTCTGAGGATATTGTCCCAGTCTACCAGATTAAGGGCATCTCTAAGCTGTTCAAACTTTGCCTTCCTAAAGTTCAATGTTTTTGTGACTCCCTGACAAGTCCCCCTAGTGAAAGACAGGTGAAACTGTACAATATTGTGGTCGCTATTTCCTAGATGCCCGACCACCTGCAGATTTGTTATTCTGTCAGGTCTATTAGATAGTATTAGGTCTAAAAGTGCTGCTCCTCTGGTTGGATTCTGCACCAATTGTGAAAGATAATTTTTCTTGGTTATTAGCAGAAACCTGTTGCCTTTATGGGTTTCACAGGTTTCTGTTTCCCAGTTAATATCCGGGTAGTTAAAGTCCCCCATAACCAGGACCTCATTATGGGTTGCAGCTTCATCTATCTGCTTTAGAAGTAGACTTTCCATGCTTTCTGTTATATTTGGGGGTTTGTAACAGACCCCAATGAGAATTTTGTTACCATTTTTCCCTCCATGAATTTCAACCCATATGGACTCGACATCCTCATTCCCTTCGCTAATATCCTCCCTTAAAGTGGACTTTAGACAAGACTTTACATAGAGACAAACCCCTCCTCCTCTCCGATTTTTACGATCCTTTCTAAACAGACTGTAACCCTGTAAGTTAACTGCCCAGTCATAGCTTTCATCTAACCATGTCTCGGTTATTCCCACTATGTCAAAGTTACCTGTAGATATTTCTGCTTCTAGTTCTTCCATCTTGTTTGTCAGGCTTCTGGCGTTTGCGAGCATGCAGTTTAGAGGATTTTGTTTTGTTCCAATCTCCTCACTGTGGATTGTTTTAGAAATGTTCTTACCTCCCTTCTGAGTATGTTTTCCTGGGTCGTCTTTGTTCGAGTCTAATGTTTTTCTTCCCGTCCCCTCTTCTTCTAGTTTAACGCCCTCCTGATGAGTGTAGCGAGTCTTCTGGCGAATGTGTGTTTTCCAGGTTTGTTGAGGTGTAGTCCGTCTCTGGCGAGGAGTCCATCATACCAGTAATTCACACCGTGGTCCAGGAATCCAAATCCTTGTTGTCTGCACCATCGTCTTAGCCAGTTGTTTGCATCAAGGATCCTGTTCCATCTCCTGGTGCCATGCCCGTCTACTGGAAGGATAGAAGAAAAAACTACCTGTGCATCCAGTTCTTTTACTTTCTTCCCCAACTCTTCAAAGTCCTTGCAGATTGTCGGTAGGTCCTTCCTTGCCGTGTCATTGGTGCCAACATGTATCAGAAGAAATGGGTGGACGTCCTTGGAGCTGAAGAGCTTTGGTATCCTATCGGTCACATCCTTGATCATCGCACCTGGAAGGCAGCATACTTCTCTTGCAGTTATGTCCGGTCTGCAGATGGCTGCTTCGGTGCCTCTCAGTAGTGAGTCTCCCACCACCACCACTCTTCGTTGCTTCTTGGCTGTACTTTTTGCTGTCACTTGTTGCTGTGTGCCCTTTTCTTTTTTGCTTGCTGGTATTGCTTCATTCTTAGGTGTGCCATCTTCATCCTCTACAAAGATTTGATATCGGTTCTTCAGTTGTGTGGTTGGTGATTTCTCCATGGTCTTCTTGCTTCTTTTGGTCACATGCTTCCACTCATCTGCTTTTGGAGGTTCTCTGACACGTTTTGCACCTTCTGTGACCAGTAGAGATGCTTCTGTTCTGTCTAGAAAGTCTTCATTCTCTTTGATGAGTTTCAAAGTTGCTATTCTTTCTTCCAGACCCCGCACCTTTTCTTCTAAAAGGGCCACTAGTCTACACTTCTGACAGGTGAAATTGGATTCTTCTTCTGGTCGATCTGTGAACATGTAGCACATGCTGCAGCTCACCATGTAGGTTGTCACATCTGCCATGTTGCTCCTAGATCCTGCTGACTTGCTGAGTGTTTTCCTTCTTGTGTAATCTACTCAGCCAAGCTCTCTTGCAATAATGTCCTTACGGCGCGCGGTTTGGTGATGCTTTCGAAGCAGCTGGTCCCGGCTGTACCCAACGATCTTCTAGCTTAGGGAGACTTCGCTTCTACCAGAAGGCACCTGGAATATGCAAATTAGCCTCCTGAAGCTTGAATCCCTGGTTTGGTGATGCTTTCGAAGCAGCTGGTCCCGGCTGTACCCAACGATCTTCTAGCTTAGGGAGACTTCGCTTCTCCCAGAAGGCACCTGGAATATGCAAATTAGCCTCCTGAAGCTTGAATCCCTGGTTTGGTGATGCTTTCGAAGCAGCTGGTCCCGGCTGTACCCAACGATCTTCTAGCTTAGGGAGACTTCGCTTCTCCCAGAAGGCACCTGGAATATGCAAATTAGCCTCCTGAAGCTTGAATCCCTGGTTTGGTGATGCTTTCGAAGCAGCTGGTCCCGGCTGTACCCAACGATCTTCTAGCTTAGGGAGACTTCGCTTCTCCCAGAAGGCACCTGGAATATGCAAATTAGCCTCCTGAAGCTTGAATCCCTGGTTTGGTGATGCTTTCGAAGCAGCTGGTCCCGGCTGTACCCAACGATCTTCTAGCTTAGGGAGACTTCGCTTCTCCCAGAAGGCACCTGGAATATGCAAATTAGCCTCCTGAAGCTTGAATCCCTGGTTTGGTGATGCTTTCGAAGCAGCTGGTCCCGGCTGTACCCAACGATCTTCTAGCTTAGGGAGACTTCGCTTCTCCCAGAAGGCACCTGGAATATGCAAATTAGCCTCCTGAAGCTTGAATCCCTGGTTTGGTGATGCTTTCGAAGCAGCTGGTCCCGGCTGTACCCAACGATCTTCTAGCTTAGGGAGACTTCGCTTCTCCCAGAAGGCACCTGGAATATGCAAATTAGCCTCCTGAAGCTTGAATCCCTGGTTTGGTGATGCTTTCGAAGCAGCTGGTCCCGGCTGTACCCAACGATCTTCTAGCTTAGGGAGACTTCGCTTCTCCCAGAAGGCACCTGGAATATGCAAATTAGCCTCCTGAAGCTTGAATCCCTGGTTTGGTGATGCTTTCGAAGCAGCTGGTCCCGGCTGTACCCAACGATCTTCTAGCTTAGGGAGACTTCGCTTCTCCCAGAAGGCACCTGGAATATGCAAATTAGCCTCCTGAAGCTTGAATCCCTGGTTTGGTGATGCTTTCGAAGCAGCTGGTCCCGGCTGTACCCAACGATCTTCTAGCTTAGGGAGACTTCGCTTCTCCCAGAAGGCACCTGGAATATGCAAATTAGCCTCCTGAAGCTTGAATCCCTGGTTTGGTGATGCTTTCGAAGCAGCTGGTCCCGGCTGTACCCAACGATCTTCTAGCTTAGGGAGACTTCGCTTCTCCCAGAAGGCACCTGGAATATGCAAATTAGCCTCCTGAAGCTTGAATCCCTGGTTTGGTGATGCTTTCGAAGCAGCTGGTCCCGGCTGTACCCAACGATCTTCTAGCTTAGGGAGACTTCGCTTCTCCCAGAAGGCACCTGGAATATGCAAATTAGCCTCCTGAAGCTTGAATCCCTGGTTTGGTGATGCTTTCGAAGCAGCTGGTCCCGGCTGTACCCAACGATCTTCTAGCTTAGGGAGACTTCGCTTCTCCCAGAAGGCACCTGGAATATGCAAATTAGCCTCCTGAAGCTTGAATCCCTGGTTTGGTGATGCTTTCGAAGCAGCTGGTCCCGGCTGTACCCAACGATCTTCTAGCTTAGGGAGACTTCGCTTCTCCCAGAAGGCACCTGGAATATGCAAATTAGCCTCCTGAAGCTTGAATCCCTGGTTTGGTGATGCTTTCGAAGCAGCTGGTCCCGGCTGTACCCAACGATCTTCTAGCTTAGGGAGACTTCGCTTCTCCCAGAAGGCACCTGGAATATGCAAATTAGCCTCCTGAAGCTTGAATCCCTGGTTTGGTGATGCTTTCGAAGCAGCTGGTCCCGGCTGTACCCAACGATCTTCTAGCTTAGGGAGACTTCGCTTCTCCCAGAAGGCACCTGGAATATGCAAATTAGCCTCCTGAAGCTTGAATCCCTGGTTTGGTGATGCTTTCGAAGCAGCTGGTCCCGGCTGTACCCAACGATCTTCTAGCTTAGGGAGACTTCGCTTCTCCCAGAAGGCACCTGGAATATGCAAATTAGCCTCCTGAAGCTTGAATCCCTGGTTTGGTGATGCTTTCGAAGCAGCTGGTCCCGGCTGTACCCAACGATCTTCTAGCTTAGGGAGACTTCGCTTCTCCCAGAAGGCACCTGGAATATGCAAATTAGCCTCCTGAAGCTTGAATCCCTGGTTTGGTGATGCTTTCGAAGCAGCTGGTCCCGGCTGTACCCAACGATCTTCTAGCTTAGGGAGACTTCGCTTCTCCCAGAAGGCACCTGGAATATGCAAATTAGCCTCCTGAAGCTTGAATCCCTGGTTTGGTGATGCTTTCGAAGCAGCTGGTCCCGGCTGTACCCAACGATCTTCTAGCTTAGGGAGACTTCGCTTCTCCCAGAAGGCACCTGGAATATGCAAATTAGCCTCCTGAAGCTTGAATCCCTGGTTTGGTGATGCTTTCGAAGCAGCTGGTCCCGGCTGTACCCAACGATCTTCTAGCTTAGGGAGACTTCGCTTCTCCCAGAAGGCACCTGGAATATGCAAATTAGCCTCCTGAAGCTTGAATCCCTGGTTTGGTGATGCTTTCGAAGCAGCTGGTCCCGGCTGTACCCAACGATCTTCTAGCTTAGGGAGACTTCGCTTCTCCCAGAAGGCACCTGGAATATACAAATTAGCCTCCTGAAGCTTGAATCCCTGGTTTGGTGATGCTTTCGAAGCAGCTGGTCCCGGCTGTACCCAACGATCTTCTAGCTTAGGGAGACTTCGCTTCTCCCAGAAGGCACCTGGAATATGCAAATTAGCCTCCTGAAGCTAATGTCATGGTGGCCCGACATGGTGGTCATGGTGGCCTGACCCGGCCCGTGGCCCTGCTAAGGGGCGCCCAATTAAAGGTGATGTAAGTTTGTCAAGGGTTCGTGACGCCACCTGTGGTATTCGGTCAGGGTGACCGACGCTGCTTAGGGGTCCACTGGGGTGAAGTTATGGCAGCTGGATGAAATACCCTCCCACAGGTGAAGTGTTTCCCCAGGGCTTCCCAGTAGAGTAGATGGTGATGATGTGAGGCGCAGTCAATAACGAGGACACAAAGGTTGCAGTCTCTTTACCTCTTTACTGAAGACTTCGGGATCCGCAATCCAGAGCACTGCTAACAGGGCTGGCTGAGACCGGCCGGTCCGAAGGCACATCCAGAGTTCCCTTTGCAGGTGGAATCAGTGCCTACCTACTAGCGCCTGGGTGTTGTAGTCCTTCCCTGCTGAGCACCACGGGATAGTCCTCACAACTGTCGTATTTGTTCTGATGTTCTTTCTTTCTCTGTCCCCCAAATGATATGGCTAGGACGCACCCGTATGATAGGTAGGCCTGGAGTTATTTTGGGACCCTAGAGACGCCCCTCTCCCACAATTGCCTCCTATGTCTGCTTAGGTGATTTATGTGAGACAGCCAACCTATAATTAACTGTCCTGCCGCTGTTTGAAGTAATGCTTGGAGCCCAATACTTCCTCGGTGTTCCGGCCACCGGCTACGCGCCTCAGTAGGATGTTGCCGATCTCGGGGCAAGACTCCTACTGGTTCTATCGCCTTTTTGCTGTGATCTCGTTTCTCACTTCTCCACAATATACTTCGCTTCGTGTCCTTCCTTAAGATGCCGCCGCAGATAGCGCAGGCGCGGCTCCGTAACGATCTGTCCTTTTCGCTAGGTCACTGCCAGGATCCCACCCCTGACAGAGACCTCCCTGAATCTTCCCCGCAACACCCTCTGCCACAGGATGTTGCCTGGACAAAACCCAGTCAGCTTCTCCCTAACTTCCTATCCAACCCCCAGTTTTACCCAAGTGTGAGGAGTGGCCTAATACATAGAACCCTTTTCTCCCCCTGGTGGCCGGAGTGTGAAGTGTAGTGTGTGACTGTGATACCTGGTCAGGTGAACTCCTTTAGTGCAATCAGACGTAACATCACTCCTTTTAGTGGCGGAGCAACATTACTGCAACGACCAGGACTCTGGGGCGCTGCACAGCCATATTGGTAAAATATGCTTTTTCTAGATACTAAATAGTTTACGATTGAATGATGCCCCCTATAAAAATGTATATAATATCTGGTGATTTTTTTGGCATCTTCATGGAGTTGCCCTTTAAATATTTTACTATTTTGTTTTCTTATTTTGTTCTTCAGCAAAATGATCGTTGAACAGAAGAAGCAGGAGAAAATGTCCTCACATATCTATCGCTCTTTGTAATCTGAACACAAAGATCTCAGTTACCGGCGTGAATGATGTCAGAAAGACGATCATTTTGCTGTGAGACGGCCTTTTTCTCCGCTCGTCCTGACTTCGATGCTCTGAGGTCTTGGCCGCGGAGATGAGATAAACAGCATTTAGAGAGCGAGGCAGTGAAGTGAGATCTTATTAGGATCGATATTCAAACTGGGGGCTGCGGAAAGGTTATTTTCACATGACGACGTTAACCAGTGATTCGAAGAAATTCATCGCTTCAAGCTGCAGTCTACATATGCTGTGGTATCATTATAATATTATTACAGGTTATTATTTTTGACCCTCCTAGTGTATTGTGTAGATGCAACTTCTCGCTGCTTAGCAACCACTTGACTTCCTGTCTGAGCGACTACCAGACATCCTGGTACCCCTAGTGACCAATCAAAACTCAGCTTTCATCTTGATAGAGAAGTTTTAGAAATGAAAGCTGATCTCTGATTGGTAGCTATGGGCAACACAGACCTTTTCGATAAATTAGGCCCAATATCTTCCTCAGCGTTTGGGCCCAAGACAGTGGTTGCTCAACAGGAAGTGAAGTCTCTCTCTCTCTCTCTCTCTCTCTCTATATATATATATATATATGTGTGTGTGGCGCCCCTGAGGGTCCAATCGCCACAGAGGTACTGCACCTCATCCTGAGGTGTGGTACTCTGCTCTCAGGTAAGGAGGGCCACTATCCAGGACTCACACATTTACATCCAACACTAGACCTTTCAGGGCCTGGGAGGAGCTGGGTAGAGGGTGTGGTTGGAGAAAGCAGAGAAGGGGAGGTGCCAAAGAGGGTAGTGAGAGAGAACAGAGAGAACTAAGAGTCGTCAGAGGGGACAGAAGGAGCAAGGAGCTCGTCCCCAGACTAAAAGAGAAGTGAGAGAAAGGAAGGCGTGAGAAAGAAAGGCTTCAGCGGAGGAAGAAGGGTCCTAAGGGCACGGGTAGTGAGGAATCCACCTCTGGGGCCCGCATCCACGCCGACCTTAGTCGGGTGGAGGGACCAGGTCGCAGTGAGGGAACCGGCCCTCAAACTAGTGGAGGACTGCAAGACTCAACTAGCTAACCGGAGGCTGTGGTATCAGTACGTGCCACAGCCACAACTACACACATTTGCTGAAAAGGCAGCCATATAGGATCAAGGGGACCCAGAGAACATCGCCCGACAAGATCTGAGGCTGCTGGCTTGGGACACTGTGAGTGAAAGCGCAGGGCAGGAGAGGTGAGAGCCAGCGCAGAGAGACAGCCAGGAAAGGAACATAACAAGGGGGTCCAGGTAAAGTGCATCCCAAACTACTTGAGAGCTGGCTGGACCACTGACCTGAAGGACACAGCACCCCGGCTGTGGAATAACATCTGAACTGTGAGTAAAGTGTAGAAACTTCACCCTGCTGTGTCCGCAATTTCCTGCGTCACCGGCCCTGCATTACAACATTCACAATCATTGACTTCATCACTATAATTTCCCTGGGACTTAGCTCTACCTGTAGAGAGCTGCACCAACTCTGCTGCATCACCATCAACCCCAGCGGTCTCTTTAACCAGGGTCAACTATCCCTTGCCGACTACACATTGGATTCCCAGGGACACGGACCGGGTCACTGCTGCCGTGACCATCCCGTTAAGACCGTCGGACCCAGCCCGAGTACCCACACGGCCCTGGCGGGCGCTCCATATATATATAATATACTGTTATAACATGATTCTGTCTGGCAACAGAGTGATCATTAGCGTTAGTTCGGCCTGTGTAAACAGGCTTGATAAACAGGCACCAAATCATTTATTGCATAGTAGATCGGCGCTTATTAGGTGCATTGTGCTGTACAGTGCCAAAGCAGTGTAGTAGGGACTATAAATGCCTAAATAAATGCTGCCATAGAGTGCTGAAATATAGATTGCCATACAATTGCCAAATACAAGTTCCAGACTTAAAATTATGTAATATCATTCTCATAATAAGAGCTCGCTCACACGAGCGCAAAACACAGCCGAATGCTATTTGATTTTCTTATTACTGTTTTTTTATATATATTTTTTAAATGTTTTTTTTTTCTCAACAATTGGGGCACATTGATACAAATTGAATTTACCAGCAGAATTCGTTCAAATCTTCCGAATTCGCCATTTTACTGGATTTTTTTTTAGGGCTGATGAGGGTTAAAATAAAATAATGAAAAAATGCATTAAAAAAAAAAAAAAGGAAAAAAAAGTCTGTTACTTGCAATCCGGGCTTATTTGACGTGAATAAAATAAAATAGATGTAAATCGAATTTACCAGCTGAATTCGAGTGAATTTGCCGAGTTTGAATTTCCATAGATTCACTTGTGTATGCCGTTAGTATACACCTTAATCTACCGCAACAAGGATCATTGGCAACAACTGGTCTTAAAGCAGACGTGCTAAAGAGGCAAGTGTGCTGAGTATTCTGCTTTTTTTTCTTTTAAATCCTCCATACTGTTTCAGAGATCTGGGGCTTTTTATTTAGTGCCAATGTTTTTAGTCTTTATAAAGTGGGTGGTGCTTAGAGTAATTATGCAGAGTAACCTTAATACACGCCCCCAAAGAGCCCTGTCAGCCACGCCCACTTAGTAATGACTGTAAAAATAAGCACCAAATATATAGGCCCATATCTTTGGCATAGTATGGTGGGAATAAAATAAGAGGACAAACTGGCCACTTTTGAGCTGGTGACAGGTCGTTTTTAAGCTGGCGATTCACATGAGATAGCGGTTAGCTAAATGCCCGAGAAACGCTAGGCCATCTTTCTCGACTCCCCAACACACAGAAACGCTTAGCTCAGAAAACCGTTCATGTGTTTTCAAAAGGGAGCAGAAGAGAGATTCTGGGGATAACTGACCGCACCTCAAAACTCAAACTCGAAATTCAAGCTGCCCAATCCTTCTCTGTTGGGGAAGAGTCGCGAAACTTCCATACACATCAGATGATCGGCACGTTGAGACGACTTTCATCTAATGTATATGGGGACCTTTACTGACGACCGGCTGAGGTTGTCTCAGGAAGTCCTATCTGCTATACAGGAGACTGCCACTGTGTGCTACAAAGGCTTATTGTAGACAGAAAGTATAGGTGGTTTATATATATAAAATATGAGGACATACAAAAACAATCAAAACATACTAAAAAAGAGTAAGAACACAGAAGACTATAAGTTATATGCATTCTTTATACTCGGGGGGAAGCTCGGGGGAGATATTGTGCCGAAAACGGACACAGGCTATAATTACTCTTATTAAAAGCCATTGTATCGGGATGGATGAAGCGTCATATTTTTCAATACTCCATTTTTATATAAGAACAGTCTCCTCGGGGTCTATAACTTTTTCTATTTAGGTCACCGAGTCCATTTAAGTGGTAAGTAAGTGAAGTCTATCACTTGAATGTGGTACTTTATAAAAGAACCATCCCACGTGCAAATGTAATAAGTGCAAGGATACTTCTTGCCATAGGCCATGGGGTTTGGCAGGCAGTGGATCACGGGCCCGTCGTCTAAGTAAGATTTTATTAGGTTTGGGTTCATAACATAATCTTCTGAGTAATGTAAGAAGCAGCTAGGAGACCGGGGACAAGTGTAGACATAATACAAAATTATTTCCAAGGATGGAGTTCACGAAGGTGCGAGAAGGAAGACATCAAGTAAACACTGAAGTTTACGCATCAAGAAGAAACTTTTCTTAAAGGGGTTATATATAAGATAGGTAATAACTTGGTGGTTGTCCCACGGCTAGGACCCGCACCTATCGGCATATTTGCGAAACTTTCATCTCCGTGACAAGCTGGCATGGCAGGTCAGATGTTCAACCTCAGCTCTATGGGGCTGCCGAAAAAGCCAAGTGCAAAGCTCGGCAGCATCATAGGGAGTAAATGGAGTGCAGGTTGCACATTCACATTGCCTTTCCATTGTAACAAAGAAAAAAGTTCGTTGTTCTGCCAATTGTTGACCTCCACCGGTCATGAAGTTATCACCTATCCAAAGGGGACGTGATAACTTGTTTTAATCGAACCCAAACAAAGCCTTTATAAAACATTTTCCACAAATAACCCCATCCTAATAAATTGAAGGTCTTGGGATTTCTTTATCTATAAAGTTTGGAAAATTCTCATCTTCATTATATATGGTTCCGGGAAGGCTGGGTGACAATAAACCCACAGAGTACTGTGAACATCATGGTTTGATGCCACACTATCCAGGAGCCTCCTGATGGACGTAACGATGGAGGAGAAACGTGTAGAGCCGCAACCTGGGTTCTAGATAAGTACTGGGCAATATTTAGGATGTATGCTGAATTGATTCTTACTTACGGGAACTTTCTCCTAGGTTTTATATTTGGTTATACCTGGGATCTAGCCCTCACCCCTGTCTCAAACCCAACTACTACTCACCTACCTTTAGGTTCAGCATTTGGTTTATTTTCACAAGCTTTGGGTCCATTATAAGATTATTTAGGTTGTATTCGGGTGAGTCAGCGATGAGCGGGGGCACCATTTGCGCTTTATGTAGCGGACCAACTAGTGATGAACGAGCATGCTCAAGTTCTAACCGAGTGTCTTCGGCATGCTTGAAAAATATATTCGAGTCCCCACGGCTGCATGTCTCTCGGCTGTTCGACAGATGCAACACATGCAGGGATTGCCTAACAAACAGCACACTTAAGACTCACGGCTAGCGACTGATCCTCTTCTATATAATTGTCTAAGGGTCACTACCGTCTTTCTGTCTGTCCTTCTGTCTGTCACGGATATTCATTGGTCGCGGCCTCTGTCTGTCATGGAAATGCAAGTCGCTGATTGGTTTCGCCAGCTGCCTGTCATGGCTGCCGCGACTAATCAGCGACGGCCACAGTACGATTAGTCCCTCCCTACTCCCCTGCAGTCAGTGCCCGACGCCCGCTCCTTCCTCCCCGCAGTCAGCGCCCGCTCCATACTCCCTTCCAGTCACCGCTCACACAGGGTTAATGCCAGCGGTAACAGACCGCGTTATGTTGCGAGTAACTCACTCTGTTACCGCCGCTATTAACCCTGTGTGACCAAGTTTTTACTATTGATGCTGCCTAAGCAGCACCTAAGCAGCATCAATAGTAAAAAGATCTAATGTTAAAAATAATAAAAAAAAAAAAACCTGCTATTCTCACCTTCCGTAGTCCGACGATGTGCTCGCGCCTGCCGCCAGCTTCCGTTCCCAGAGATGCATTGCGAAATTACCCAGAAGACTTAGCGGTCTCGCGAGACCGCTAAGTGATCTGGGTAATTTCGCAATGCATCCTGGGAACGAAAGATGGAGGCAGCCGTGCGCACATTGCCAGAGGTTCTCTGGATCTACGCTGGATCCCGCCGGCGGGTGAGTATATAACTTTTTTATTTTAATTATTTTTTTTAACAGGGATATGGTGCCCACACTGCTAAATACTATGTGGGCTGTGTTAGATACCGCGTGGCTGCTATATACTACCTGGCTAGTGTTAGATACTATGTGGGCTGTGTTCTATACTGCGTGGGCTGTGTTATATACTACATAGCTGCTTTATACCACGTGGGCAGTGTTATATACTACGTGGCTGTGTTCTATACTGCGTGCTATATACTACGTGGCCACTATTAGATACTATGTGTGCTGTGCTATATATTACATGGCCAGTGTTACATACTACGTGGGCTGTGTTATATACTGCGTGGCTGCTATATACTGCGTGGGTGCTGTATACTGTGTGGGCTGTGCTATATACTACGTGGGCTGTGTTATTTACTGTGTGGCCTATGTTAACGCATCGGGTATTCTACAATATGTATGTATGTATATAGCAGCCACATGGTATATACCACAGGCCACGTAGTACTCCTATATACTACGAGGCCTGTGCTATATACTATGTGGCTGCTATATACATACATACATATTCTTGAATACCCGATACATTAGAATTGGGCCACCATCTAGTGCTCAGATAACACCTTATCTCAGCACCTTCACTCATCACCAGTGGCAACCTCTGCGGCTAGGTAGGACTAACACCAGGGATTAATAAGGTAAGATTATCCCCCATTAAGTTAGCTACTTCCTCAGAGGTGGGTGGAGAAGTTAGCTACTTCCTCAGAGGTGGGTGGAGAAGTTAGCTACTTCCTCAGAGGTAGGTGGAGAAGTTAGCTACTTCCTCAGAGGTGGGTGGAGAAGTTAGCTACTTCCTCAGAGGTAGGTGGAGAAGTCAGCTACTTCCTCAGAGGTAGGTGGAGAAGTTAGCTACTTCCTCAGAGGTGGGTGGAGAAGTTAGCTACTTCCTCAGAGGTAGGTGGAGAAGTCAGCTACTTCCTCAGAGGTAGGTGAAGTTAGCTACTTCCTCTTTCACCGATATCACTAACTACTTTCGAATGGCTATGAGCTCCGCTCCAAAAAGTGCCTAAAAAAATCACTTAAAAAACTCTTCTTTTATTGGTCATATGTTCAGTGATTTGGCAGTTTTTTTTTTTCTTTAGTTTTTAAAAAAACCTTAGTGTGGGAAAAAGGAAAGTGCATGTCAAATCTTTGAAGCGTTCACTAATGAAATCCGCTACGGTATTTTATGCAGCTTACTAATGAAATTCCCATCTTAAAGGTGCCTCGATCGTCAACTTTAAGGTCTGGTCCCGACAAGTCCTCTTCTAGTTTACTGTCCGTGTTTCCTGTGTTGGCACCAAACTAAAGTTGTATGTGAATTAGGGCTGGCTGACTGCCCTTTTATTAGCTGAGCCAGCCCCCTTGTGTGTCACAGCCACTAAATAGACAGTAGGGGGAGATTTAGCTATTGAAATGGGCAGTCAACCAGCCCCTTCACTAAAAGATCTGATCATGCGCAGACACAGGAAATCTACCAGGACTGTGACGGGAGCCTACAGATGAAGATCGAGCCACTTTTTAGACGCCAACTGCATTAGTGAGCACCTATCTCCAGCAGTCCCATAGAGAATGAAGGGAGCAAAGCCTACCGCTGCATTCTGATGCACCATTTTGGGGATGGCTTGTGTGCCCCCCAGCAATACCGTTTTAACATCTGGATTGACCTTTCATTTCTTCTCTGTATTTGCACTATTGCTCTCTCCAATATGTGACCCTAGCGAGTCTGCTCAATTGCTCTGTGAAAAAATGATTTGCTAATTTTTTTTCCAGGAAGCGTAATTCTCCTTACGCCAGCTTGGCGGTCTGCCAAAAGAAAAACTTTGCTCCTTAGACTTACTGGAACACCTTCATACCTATCGCACATCTGCTGCTCCTTCTTATAAAGTGACCCGCTTATAAAATCAACTTTAACTTCTTAAAGTGATATGCATTAGAAGTGCCGATTACATTAAGTTCAAATGCGGAAGTGAATGGCGTTAGAGGAGACCCCATAACCTCTGGGGAAAATTTGGAAGGCCACGACGCGCGTTCCGTGTAGGACCAGAATGTACCAACTGCCTGGGGGTCTCTTGGCCTGAACTTGATAGACATATATGAGGCTGTTGAGCACAGATCGGGAGACCCGCAGCCGGTCCGTGCATCATGGTCCATCCACAGATGTCTGAATTCAACCTTAAGATATGCCTCAGAACAGACAAGGGTCTGCGTCAGACCTTGGTTCCTTTGACATACCCCTAGACATCCATGATTATCAAAGAATCCTAGAATAGTAGAGTTGAAAGGGACCTCCTGGGTCATCGTGTCCAATCCCCTGCTCAAAGCAGGATTCACTAAATCATCCCAGACAGATGTCTGTCCAGCCTCTGCTTGAAGACTTCCATTGAAGGAGAACTCGCCACCTCTCGTGGCAGCCTGTTCCACTCATTGATCACCCTACTGTCAAAAAGTTTTTTCTAATATCTAATCTATATCTTCTCCCCAGTTTCCTTCTGTTGAAGTAGAGAGAAAACCTTAACCTCTTCCAAACTCCTTAGTTGCCGCCATCAATTTTGACTGCGGCATCCAAACGGTCCAACTACCGAGATTGGACATAACCGGTAGGATTTGCTGATGTCTGTTGAAAACTTGTCCCCCTTCCTTATATGACAGTAAGAACATCTCCATTTTTTGGAAAGCCAAAGTGCTACACTGTCTATGTGTTTCCAAATAGTGAAAAGCATAATGGGGCGTTTCGGAGTTCTCAGGATCCATGGATTTACCAGAGATTTAATCAGCAAGTTCTCGCCTCTCCTGCACAGATCTACTGCTGTTACTGAGTATTTGTTACAGTTGTATCCCGCTAAGACAATCCCGCACTCTAGGTACAGGACGTATCACCGGTACCTACTGTAGCATCCAACACATTGTAGCATACCATCAGAATTCCAGGTGGGTTTTGGAAAAAAAGGTGAGATGGTTCCTTGGTTCGTAATCAAATCGCAATAAGCTGAGAATGAGCAGAAGTTTCCTCCTCCACAGTTGTGTGGGCAATTTTAATTTCATCAATCCATCCATCACGGTGAGAGGGCGGAATAGAAATTGAGAGTAAGTAGCCGGCCTTCTGCAAACCAATCTGTTCCAATTGCTCATCTGTTCTAGAAGGAGCCAAAAATCTCAGGTACTTGGCGCTCAAATGACAATTAAAGAGAAGGTAGTATCGCCAGAAGAGTGCGGATATTGTGCTGCTATGGGAGCGCTGAGGAGTTTAGCGATTTGTCCTACAGATCAAAACGTCATGAAACAAGGGGAAACGGCCGGAATGTGACAAGTTGTGTGCCGTCCAACCCATCTACAAGACGGGGCCGCCATAAAGGAGGAGCCGTACAGCTGCAACATTGCCCACAATAAAGGATTCATTTTATTTCAAATTAATGAAAAGTTTCAGGAGAAAGCTTAGAAATAGTGACACTGACTGTACAGGCCTGGTCCTTATACAAATCCCCCCACATCTTATTTTTTAAGACTAATTTCTCCATTGCATTGGGTTACCTATAAAAAAGGATTTGTGCCAATTGTGACCTCCTCACAATTAATTCCATATAGTATTATAGTAGTTATATTCTTGTACATAGGACCAGTATTATAGTAGTTATATTCTTGTACATAGGAGCAGTATTATAGTAGTTATATTCTTCTACATAGGAGCAGTATTATAGTAGTTATATTCTTGTACATAGGAGGCAGTATTATAGTAGTTATATTCTTGTATATAGGGGCAGTATTATAGTAGTTATATTCTTGTACATAGGAGCAGTATTATAATAGTTATATTCTTGTACATAGGAGCAGTATTATAGTAGTTATATTCTTCTACATAGGAGCAGTATTATAGGTAGTTATATTCTTGTACATAGGAGCAGTATTATAGTAGTTATATTCTTGTACATAGAGGCAGTATTATAGCAGTTATATTCTTGTACATAGGAGCAGTATTATAGTAGTTATATTCTTGTACATAGGAGCAGTATTATAGTAGTTATATTCTTGTACATAGGAGCAGTATTATACCGTAGTAGTTATATTCTTGTACATAGAGGCAGTATTATAGTAGTTATATTCTTGTACATAGGGGCAGTATTATAGTAGTTATATTCCTGTACATAGGAGCAACATTGTAGTTATATTCTTGTACATAGGAGCAGTATTGTAGTAGTTATATTCTTGTACATAGAGGCAGTATTATAGTAGTTATATTCTTGTACATAGAGGCAGTATTATAGTAGTTATATTCTTGTACATAGGAGCAGTATTATAGTAGTTATATTCTTGTACATAGAGGCAGTATTATAGTAGTTATATTCTTGTACATAGGAGCAGTATTGTAGTAGTTATATTCTTGTACATAGAGGCAGTATTATAGTAGTTATATTCTTGTACATAGGGGCAGTATTATAGTAGTTATATTCTTGTACATAGGAGCAATATTATAGTAGTTATATTCTTGTACATAGGGGCAGTATTATAGTAGTTATATTCTTGTACATAGGGGCAGTATTATAGTAGTTATATTCTTGTACATAGGGGCAGTATTATAGTAGTTATATTGTTGTACATAGGAGCAGTATTGTAGTTATATTCTTGTACATAGGAGCAGTATTATAGTAGTCATATTCTTGTACATAGAGGCAGTATTATAATAGTTATATTCTTGTACATAGCAGTATTATAGTAGCTATATTCTTGTATATAGGGGCAGTATTATAGTAGTTATATTCTTGTACATAGGAGCAGTATTATAGTAGTTATATTCTTGTACTTAGGAGGCAGTATTATAGTAGGTATATTCTTATACATAGGGGTATTATTATAGTAGTTATATTTTTGTACATAGGAGCAGTATTATAGTAGTTGTATTCTTGTACTTAGGGGGCAGTATTATAGTAGTTATATTCTTGTACATAGGAGCAGTATTATAGTAGTTATATTCTTGTAAATAGAGGCAGTATTATAGTAGTTATATTGTTGTACATAGGAGCAGTATTGTAGTTATATTCTTGTACATAGGAGCAGTATTATAGTAGTCATATTCTTGTACATAGAGGCAGTATTATAGTAGTTATATTCTTGTACATAGCAGTATTATAGTAGTTATATTCTTGTATGTAGGAGCAGTATTATAGTAGTTATATTCTTGTACATAGGAGCAGAATTATAGTAGTCATATTCTTGTACATAGGGGCAGTATTATAGTAGTTATATTCTTGTACATGGGAGCAATATTGTAGTTATATTCTTGTACATAGGAGCAGTATTGTAGTAGTTATATTCTTGTACATAGGGAGCAGTATTATAGTAGTTATATTCTTGTACATAGGAGCAGTGTTATAGTAGTTATATTCTTGTACATAGAGGCAGTATTATAGTAGTTATATTCTTGTACATAGGAGCAGTATTGTAGTTATATTCTTGTACATAGGAGCAGTATTATAGTAGGTATATTCTTGTACATAGGAGCAGTGTTATAGTAGTTATATTCTTGTACATAGAGGCAGTATTATAGTAGTTATATTCTTGTACATAGGAGCAGTATTATAGTAGTTATATTCTTGTACAAAGAGGCAGTATTATAGTAGTTATATTCTTGTATGTAGGAGCAGTATTATAGTAGTTATATTCTTGTACATAGGAGCAGTATTATAGTAGTTATATTCTTGTACATAGAGGCAGTATTATACCGTAGTAGTTATATTCTTGTACATAGAGGCAGTATTATAGTAGTTATATTCTTGTACATAGGAGCAATATTGTAGTTATATTCTTGTACATAGGAGCAGTATTGCAGTAGTTATATTCTTGTACATAGGAGCAATATTGTAGTTATATTCTTGTACATAGGAGCAGTATTGTAGTAGTTATATTCTTGTACATAGAGGCAGTATTATAGTAGCTATATTCTTGTACATAGGGGCAGTATTATAGTAGTTATATTCTTGTACATAGGAGCAATATTGTAGTTATATTCTTGTACATAGGAGCAGTATTATAGTAGTTATATTCTTGTACATAGGAGCAATATTGTAGTTATATTCTTGTACATAGGAGCAGTGTTATAGTAGTTATATTCTTGTACATAGAGGCAGTATTATAGTAGTTATATTCTTGTACATAGGAGCAGTATTGTAGTTATATTCTTGTACATAGGAGCAGTATTATAGTAGTTATATTCTTGTACATAGGAGCAGTGTTATAGTAGTTATATTCTTGTACATAGAGGCAGTATTATAGTAGTTATATTCTTGTACATAGGAGCAGTATTATAGTAGTTATATTCTTGTACAAAGAGGCAGTATTATAGTAGTTATATTCTTGTATGTAGGAGCAGTATTATAGTAGTTATATTCTTGTACATAGGAGCAGTATTATAGTAGTTATATTCTTGTACATAGAGGCAGTATTATACCGTAGTAGTTATATTCTTGTACATAGAGGCAGTATTATAGTAGTTATATTCTTGTACATAGGAGCAATATTGTAGTTATATTCTTGTACATAGGAGCAGTGTTATAGTAGTTATATTCTTGTACATAGAGGCAGTATTATAGTAGTTATATTCTTGTACATAGGAGCAGTATTGTAGTTATATTCTTGTACATAGGAGCAGTATTATAGTAGTTATATTCTTGTACATAGGAGCAGTGTTATAGTAGTTATATTCTTGTACATAGAGGCAGTATTATAGTAGTTATATTCTTGTACATAGGAGCAGTATTATAGTAGTTATATTCTTGTACAAAGAGGCAGTATTATAGTAGTTATATTCTTGTATGTAGGAGCAGTATTATAGTAGTTATATTCTTGTACATAGGAGCAGTATTATAGTAGTTATATTCTTGTACATAGAGGCAGTATTATACCGTAGTAGTTATATTCTTGTACATAGAGGCAGTATTATAGTAGTTATATTCTTGTACATAGGAGCAATATTGTAGTTATATTCTTGTACATAGGAGCAGTATTATAGTAGTTATATTCTTGTACATAGGAGCAATATTGTAGTTATATTCTTGTACATAGGGGCAGTATTATAGTAGTTATATTCTTGTACATAGGGGCAGTATTATAGTAGTTATATTCTTGTACATAGGAGCAATATTGTAGTTATATTCTTGTACATAGGAGCAGTATTATAGTAGTTATATTCTTGTACATAGGAGCAATATTGTAGTTATATTCTTGTACATAGGAGCAGTATTATAGTAGTTATATTCTTGTACATAGGAGCAATATTGTAGTTATATTCTTGTACATAGGGGCAGTATTATAGTAGTTATATTCTTGTACATAGGAGCAATATTGTAGTTATATTCTTGTACATAGGAGCAGTGTTATAGTAGTTATATTCTTGTACATAGAGGCAGTATTATAGTAGTTATATTCTTGTACATAGGAGCAGTATTGTAGTTATATTCTTGTACATAGGAGCAGTATTATAGTAGTTATATTCTTGTACATAGGAGCAGTGTTATAGTAGTTATATTCTTGTACATAGAGGCAGTATTATAGTAGTTATATTCTTGTACATAGGAGCAGTATTATAGTAGTTATATTCTTGTACAAAGAGGCAGTATTATAGTAGTTATATTCTTGTATGTAGGAGCAGTATTATAGTAGTTATATTCTTGTACATAGGAGCAGTATTATAGTAGTTATATTCTTGTACAAAGAGGCAGTATTATAGTAGTTATATTCTTGTATGTAGGAGCAGTATTATAGTAGTTATATTCTTGTACATAGGAGCAGTATTATAGTAGTTATATTCTTGTACATAGAGGCAGTATTATACCGTTGTAGTTATATTCTTGTACATAGAGGCAGTATTATAGTAGTTATATTCTTGTACATAGGAGCAATATTGTAGTTATATTCTTGTACATAGGAGCAGTATTGTAGTAGTTATATTCTTGTACATAGGAGCAATATTGTAGTTATATTCTTGTACATAGGAGCAGTATTGTAGTAGTTATATTCTTGTACATAGAGGCAGTATTATAGTAGCTATATTCTTGTACATAGGGGCAGTATTATAGTAGTTATATTCTTGTACATAGGAGCAATATTGTAGTTATATTGTTGTACATAGGAGCAGTATTATAGTAGTTATATTCTTGTACATTGGAGCAATATTGTAGTTATATTCTTGTACTTAGGGGCAGTATTATAGTAGTTATATTCTTGTACATAGGAGCAATATTGTAGTTATATTCTTGTACATAGGAGCAGTATTATAGTAGTTATATTCTTGTACATAGGAGCAGTATTATAGTAGTTATATTCTTGTACATAGGAGCAGTATTATAGTAGTTATATTCTTGTACATAGGAGCAGTATTATAGTAGTTATATTCTTGTACATAGGAGCAGTATTATAGTAGTTATATTCTTGTACATAGGAGCAGTATTATAGTAGTTATATTCTTGTGCATAGGGGCAGTATTATAGTAGTTATATTCTTGTACATAGGAGCAGAATTATAGTAGTCATATTCTTGTACATAGGGGCAGTATTAGCTAATATATAATTGCCTAGAATACTACTTCCTGCAATTTGTGCCAACTTCCTGTCCGGAGCTAATGTCCGGAGCTAATGTCCGGAGCTAATGTCCGGAGATAAGTGACGTCAACAGTGTCCAGTGTCTGATTGGTTGCCGCCTGCTGCGAGCGACCAATCAGAAACGTGCCGTACTGTGACACACTCCGCCCGCCATTTTGGTGTGATTTTTGAATTTTTACCTCACAGCAAGTTTCTACTGCGTGGAGGCGGGCCCAGTGACGTTGCTCTTCAAGCTCCTGCCGAATTTCGTCAAAAAAATGATAATACCATTTACCAAAACTATATATATTTAGTTGTGAAGTGGTTCAGTGACATTTTCAGACCAATTTTGAACTTTTGTTTGGTGTTTTCTCCATATACTGCCTATTATTCACTGACTGTTATACTGAGAGACTGCCGTTTATTAACCTCTTCTTTGCCACATTGGGTATATTGCTCTATTATTTGCCACATAAGGACATTGTCCATTATTGCCCAGCAATTTCTCTGCAATATAAACTGCCTATTTATTAATATCTGCATTCCTGCAAAGAACTATTGCCTATTATTAACTGGCTATTTTCCTACTACCTGACACTGCCTCTTATTAACCTGTTGTTTGCCACCACCACGCTTAAAGCTGTTTAGCTTAGCCAACATGAGCTCTAATAGTAAGGATACTAATGACACAGAGCCCAAAGCTGCTGATGGCGCACGTAAGATTAGGTCTGATAGAAAGTATACTAATAATGCAGAGCAAAAAGACGCCGATGCCGCACGTAAGCGCAAACAGCGTGTTAACAAGAGTACAGAGGATAGATGCAAGCGCCTGGATACTGTTAAGTATACTAATGACACAGAGGCCAAAGCTGCTGATGGCGCACGTAAGATCAGGTCTGATATAAAGTATGGTAATGATGCAGAGCGAAAAGCCGTCGATGCCGCACGTAAGCGCAAACAGCGTGCTAAGTCTGACAAGGGAGGAGCTGTGGTCCTACTGAATGCAGGTCTATATGTCCAGCAGAACATGGTGATGCTGAATAACAGCAACACGTATAGGAGACTACAGCATGATCCCACTGAACTATTCCAGAAAAAACTAAAACATCTGCTTTCTGAGGGTTTTGCTATAGGGGCACTGGATAAAAAACTGTCTGAGGATTTATTTGTGGAACACCCTATAATCCCCATCTTCCATTCCCTGCCTAAGATCCACAAGGAAGTCTTCCCCCTACATTCAGACCCATAGTAGCAGGGATTGGAAGCATGGGTGAAAACCTCAGTACCTGGGTGGATATGTATCTAGACTACCAGGCTATATAAAAGATACCAAGCATTTGATCTCCTCCCTGGATAAGACTGCATGGTCTGGAGACTGTATCTTCATCTCCTGTGACGTGGAGGCCTTGTATCCCTCCCTATCTCCATCCTGAGGAGACATCTCCAGGACTACAGTGACTACACTCCGGCTATACAGGAATTTTTGATTTCCTCTGTGGACTTTCTCCTCAAACATAACTTTTTTTACTTTAATAAAGAGTTTTTTTTTGCAGGTTTGCGGAGCCCCGATGGGCGCAGGGTTCTCGCCATCTATCGCTAACCTGTATATGGCAGCCTGGGAGAGTTTGTTCATGTTTTCACATGTTAACCCCTTCTCCCCCTATATTAGGTGGCTGGGGCGCTATCTGGACGACCTGCTCCTCATATGGGAGGGACCTGCGGACTTGATATCTGAACTTATCAAATATATGAATGAAAATGAAATGAATTTGAAATTCACCTATACAATTGGGGGTAGAAACATTAATTTTTTAGATGTTACTTTAGATCTAAATTCAGGTTCAATCATCACAATCTCCCCTTTCAGGAAAAATACCGCGACTAATTCCATATTACATGCCAAATCATGTCATCCGAGACATGTGATAAAAAACCTACCTGTGGGGGAACTGTACAGGTTTAAGAGGAACAGTAGCACCAAGGAAGTGTATGACCGGAGTAAGAGGGAGGTGAGGGGCAGGCTGGCTCATAGGGGCTATCCCAACTGGATGCTGCATTGTGGAGGATATAGATCGGGAGACTATGCTGAATAAAGCGAGCAGTAACCGTGTGTCCAGTGAGGAGCACATCACCTTCACCACTACATACCGCCCTCAGTGATATCATCAGAAAAAGAATCCCTATGCTGAGCCAGGATAAAAAGCTGAACCAAATCCTGTCCAAACCAGTGCGCTATATCGCTAAAAAAGCCCCCAGTCTGAACAACATCTTATCCCCCAGCCTCTGTGTTAGTGAGGACAAAAGGTTAAAAGAGAAAGAAAACTGGCTCAGTACTAAAGGCACATACAAGTGTGGGCACAATATATATATATATAATATCTGCACCTGCTGTAAATACATGGTGAACAGTAAGGAATTCCACTCATCTGTCACCAAAAAGACCTACAAAATTAACCACTACATTAACTGCAACACCTCCAATGTGGTGTATCTGATTAATTGCACCACCTGTGAGCAGCAATATGTGGGGTGCACAGGGGGTCCCCTGAAGGTGAGAATAAGGAGGCACCTGTCTGATGCAGTGAATAAAATTACTCATAGGAGCAGTATTATAGTAGTTATATTCTTGTACATAGGAGCAGTATTATAGTAGTTATATTCTTGTACATAGGAGCAGTATTATAGTAGTTATATTCTTGCACATAGGAGCAGTATTATAGTAGTTATATTCTTATACATAGGGGGCAGTATTATAGTAGTTATATTCTTGTATATAGGAGCAGTATTATAGCAGTTATATTCTTGTATATAGGAGCAGTATTATAGTAGTTATATTCTTGTACATAGGAGCAGTATTATAGTAGTTATATTCTTGTACATGGGGCAGTATTATAGTAGTTATATTCTTGTACATAGGAGCAGTATTATAGTAGTTATATTCTTGTACATGGGAGCAGTATTATAGTAGTTATATTCTTGTACATAGGGGGCAGTATTATAGTAGTTATATTCTTGTACATAGGAGCAGTATTATAGTAGTTATATTCTTGCATATAGGAGCAGTATTATAGTAGTTATATTCTTGTACATAGGAGCAGTATTATAGTAGTTATATTCTTGTACATAGGGGCAGTATTATAGTAGTTATATTCTTGTACATAGAGGCAGTATTATAGTAGTTATATTCTTGTACATGGGGCAGTATTATAGTAGTTATATTCTTGTACATAGGAGCAGTATTATAGTAGTTATATTCTTGTACATGGGAGCAGTATTATAGTAGTTATATTCTTGTACATGGGAGCAGTATTATAGTAGTTATATTCTTATACATAGGGGCAGTATTATAGTAGTTATATTCTTGTATATAGGAGCAGTATTATAGTAGTTATATTCTTGTACATAGGGGCAGTATTATAGTAGTTATATTCTTGTACATAGGAGCAGTATTATAGTAGTTATATTCTTGTACATGGGGCAGTATTATAGTAGTTATATTCTTGTACATAGGAGCAGTATTATAGTAGTTATATTCTTGTACATAGGAGCAGTATTATAGTAATTATATTCTTGTATATAGGGGAAGTATTATAGTAATTATATTCTTGTATATAGAAGCAGTATTATAGTAGTTATATTCTTGTACATAGGAGCAGTATTATAGTAGTTATATTCTTGTACATAGGAGCAGCATGATCCCACTGAACTATTCCAGAAAAAATTAAAACATCTGCTTTCTGAGGGTTTTGCTATAGGGGCACTGGATAAAAAACTGTCTGAGGATTTATTTGTGGAACACCCTATAATCCCCATCTTCCATTCCCTGCCTAAGATCCACAAGGAAGTCTTCCCCCCTACATTCAGACCCATAGTAGCAGGGATTGGAAGCATGGGTGAAAACCTCAGTACCTGGGTGGATATGTATCTAGACTACCAGGCTATATAAAAGATACCAAGCATTTGATCTCCTCCCTGGATAAGACTGCATGGTCTGGAGACTGTATCTTCATCTCCTGTGACGTGGAGGCCTTGTATCCCTCCCTATCTCCATCCTGAGGAGACATCTCCAGGACTACAGTGACTACACTCCGGCTATACAGGAATTTTTGATTTCCTCTGTGGACTTTCTCCTCAAACATAACTTTTTTTCCTTTAATAAAGAGTTTTTTTTTGCAGGTTTGCGGAGCCCCGATGGGCGCAGGGTTCTCGCCATCTATCGCTAACCTGTATATGGCAGCCTGGGAGAGCTTGTTCATGTTTTCACATGTTAACCCCTTCTCCCCCTATATATCTGGACGACCTGCTCCTCATATGGGAGGGACCTGCGGACTTGATATCTGAACTTATCAAATATATGAATGAAAAAGAAGGGGGGCTGTAATGGGCGCAGCTGGATGAAAGCCCCCACATGACTGCGTTGCCAAGAAGGGAGTTTTAGAGTTTTGAATAAAAACAGGGATCTTATAGGTGATTGGTGGAAATTTTTGAATAAGGGGTGGACCTAGTGGGGAAAGGAGGCAGGGGCTGGAGAAGTGCGGGAAGGATCACTTGTGAGGTGAATCATCAGGAGAGAAGAAGTGTGCAGCTACTCACCATGGCCTCCATAGACAGCCTCGTGGAGCAGCTGCGCAGGGAATCCAGGTCCAGGAGCGATGGATGGCTGGAAAAGCAGCTCACCAGGCTGCTGGGCGACTGCGGGAGCCGGGGCAGCAGGACCAGGAGAACCCGGCCCCCAGAAAGATTGTCCCCCGACATGTCACCGCGCGGCAGGCGCAGGCCGCGGAGCCCCTCCGGGGACCCTGCGGGGGCTGCGGGACGCGGCGCGACCATCCTGCCCGTCCCCCCCTCCGGCAGGAATCCACCCGGCGGCTCTGCCGGCGCGAGGCGGCGACGTGGAGCGGCGACCAGCCAGGCACGGCCCGATGCCAGGGCCGCAGCGGAAGCCAGGGCCGCAACGGAAGTGCGGCCTAGTCCGGGAGCGAGCGGCGGTGCGGCGCCCTCTAGCGGTGCCAGAAGCAGCCGGAGCACAGCGCGGGCAGCGGCGGCAGAGTCAGGAGGAGAAGGGAGCACAGCGACGTCAGCGGTGAGGGCCGCACAGGTAGTGCGGCCTAGTCCGGGATCGAGGGGAAGTGCGGCGCCCCCCAGCGGCGCCAGGAACAGCAGACTTACAGCACAGTCAGCGGCGGCGACAACAGGAGGAGCCAGGAGTCCAGCGACGGCAGCAGTGAGGGGGAGCTATGGAGCAGCGGTGACAGCGGCGGGCTCACCTCCCCTAGGTGGGCCTGGCAGCGGCACGAGACGACAGAGTAGGGCGACGGGCAGGCTGGCATCGGTGGTTCAGCTGGGCCCGGGACGCGTTGGTCGTGGGGCAGGTGCCGGTCGGGCAAGTAGGCCAGGAGGCCGAGGTGGATTGCAAACAGCCGTCAGGTCAAGATCCGCCAGGAGGTCCAGCGACAGGAGTGTATCGCCAGTCTCGGTCCCCCCTGGTGACGTGGAGGCCAGGGGCGCGGGCCTGGGGCAATTCAGCGGCAGCGACGACCCCGGATCTGAGAGCGAACATCCAGAAGATGGCAAACAGCGGGATTCCGGAGACACGGCTGGTGGGGACACAGCACCTGCGCAGCCTCGTGAGTACATGTCTATTCCTATTTCGGTGCCGGGTACGGTGGGGTTAGTGGAGGGGGTAGGGGACGCTGGTTCTGGGCTTCCTGGCGTTAGAGAGCTTTTGGCAGGTATGTCGCATATTTTGAGGCGATTGTACGCGGGGCCAGCAAGTAATATGGGAGGGTCACCTGCTGGGGCTTGGTTGGTGGATCCTGTTAGTACAGCCGGGGGAGGGGGCTCCGGTGAATTAGTGAGGTCTGGGGCGGCCGCGTCGGCCCAGGCAGCTGGGGTGTCAGTGTCGGTTCAAACGGAGACGGGTAAGAAGGATGAGATAAAGTTGGATGATCGGGCAAAAGGGGAGGTCTTTGTTTGCTTTGAGGGTCCCCTCGGTGCCCATTTAAAGAAGGAGGTGAAGGAGAAGATCTGGAAGGATGAATTTGTTGAGATTTTCTCCCTCCTCCCTTTGGAAAAATTTAATCTGGACAAAGGGAAAAAAGATGATAGCAAAAAGGAAGAGGAGGAAAAAAGGCGTTGGCGCCTGATTCCGCAAACGTTTGTTAATTGGCAACAGGCTTTTGCTATCTTGGCCAGTGTGATAGGAGAAAAATTCCCGGAAAATTGCTCGGGTCTTTTCTGTTACTTTGATTCTATTGGTGAGGCACATCGTACGTATGGGGGCCAGGCTTGGCAGCGTTACGATGAACAATTCAGGCAGCGGAAGGCGGTTAGGCCTGAGATAAAATGGGAGCATAAGGACATTGGATTGTGGCTGAAGGTGATGGCCCCTGTGAGGTACGGGCAGTCCTTTCAAGGGGGCGCGGGGAGTAGTAGTCAGCAATCAGGACAAGGGGGAGGAGGAGGACAGGGGTATCAAGGGGCGAAGGAAAAAACGGGAACGTGCTGGCAGTTCAATGACGGCCAGTGCAAGTATGGCAATACCTGCAGGTTTAAGCACGTGTGTTCCCATTGTAGCGGAGCTTCACACGGGGCTTCAAAATGTTTCAGAAAAGCAAGGGGCAAGCCAGCAGGGGGTAGCGGTCATGGGGGTGACGCCGGTGAGGCTTCAAAAGATGGCCCCTTATCTAAGTAGATATCCGGACCGGTTGAAGGCGGTGGTGATTAGGGACGGTTTTGCTGAAGGTTTTAGGATTCCTCACCCGAATCATACGGTCCCCTTTTCTACAAAAAATCTGAGGTCAGCAAGTTTACATGCGGATGTTGTTTCGAGTAAGTTAGCAAAAGAGGTGGAGTTAGGAAGAATGGCGGGCCCGTTTAGTTCGCTGCCTATGGAAGGGGTGATCGTTTCTCCATTGGGGGTGGTGCCCAAGAAGGAGCCAAATAAGTTTCGTTTAATCCAGCACCTATCGTACCCAAAAGGTTGTTCTGTTAACGATGGCATTGCGGAGGAATTATGCTCGGTTGTATACACGTCGTTCGATGCGGCAGTGCAATGGGTTCGTATGTACGGAGCGGGGGCCTTGATGACGAAGACAGACATCGAGTCTGCCTTTCGGCTTCTGCCGGTGCATCCGGAGAGCATTCCGTTACTAGGTTGTTTTTGGAATGGAGAATTTTATTTAGACAGGTGTTTGCCGATGGGCTGTTCCATTTCTTGCTCGTTATTTGAAACTTTCAGTACTTTTTTGGAATGGGTTGTTAGAGACGTTTCTGATGTTGCTTCGGTCATTCATTATTTGGATGACTTCATGTTTGTGGGCCCCCCGGACTCTGCGGTGTGCGGTAATTTATTGGCCACCATGGAATGGGTGTCCGGGCATTTCGGGGTCCCTTTGGCGCAGGAGAAAACAGAGGGTCCCTGTACGGTCTTAAGTTTTCTCGGGATTCTTATCGATTCTAGAAAGATGGAATGCAGGTTGCCCGACGACAAATTGTTGTTGCTGAAGCAGGAGGTGTCCAGAATCGGAAAATTGAGGAAAGTGACGTTGAAGGAGTTACAGTCGTTGCTAGGGCGCTTAAATTTTGCGTGCCGGATCATGCCTATGGGCCGGATTTTTTGCCGAAGGTTGTCCAGAGCTACGGCGGGAGTCCGTGCAGCTCATCATTTCATACGTTTGAGCCGGGAGCACAAGGACGATCTGTTGGTTTGGCAGCGTTTCCTGGAAAATTATAATGGCAGATCATTGATTCAGCAGGAGGATTTGAACGCCTTTGATTGTGAAATTTATACGGACGCAGCAGGGGGAGCCGGTTATGGCGCCTACTGTGCAGGCAAATGGAGTGTCGGAGTGTGGCCGGAAGAATGGCGGCAAAACGGGCTAACCAAAAATTTGGCATTGTTGGAGTTGTTCCCAATTGTAGTGGCAGCGTTTATTTGGGGCGAGAATTTTAAGGATCGTCGGGTACGATTCCATTGTGATAACTTGAGTGTCGTGTCAGTTATCAACAGTTTATCTTCCTCTTCTCCCCCCGTGATTAGGTTGGTTAGGGAATTGGTGTTGAGGTGTTTGGAATTGAATTCGTGGATTTCGGCGGTGCACGTACCAGGTGTCCAAAACAATATAGCTGATGCTTTATCTCGTTTTCAGTGGGACCGATTCCGGGAACTGGCGCCAGATTCGGAACCTACAGGAGCGGGATGTCCTTCGCATCTGTGGCAGATTGTTGCGGAAGGGGAGGTCGCTTGATACAGGCCTCACTGTCGAGCCGGACATGGTCGGATTATGCAGCGGCTTGGGAGATGTGGGAAGGTTGGTTGGTCCAATGCGGCCCAGTGGAATCCGACGGCGATAAGATTATGGCTCTGCTGGCTTTGATGGGTAAGGCGGCCGAATGGGGATGGTCCGTTTCGAGGTTAAACAAAGTTGTTGCGGGTCTGGCCTTTGGTTTTCGGTTGCAAGGTTCAGCTGATCTGACAAAAGATTTTTTGATAAGGCAGGCTTTGAAGGGTTTTCGGAAGGGCAATGTGTCTTTTGATAAGCGTAGGCCGATTTCTTTTGGTATGCTGGAACGGCTTGGGGAGGCTTTGGGCGGTATTTGTAGTTCGTAGTTTGAGGTTGTATTGTTTAGGTTAGCCTTCTCTTTAGCGTTCTTTGGCGCTTTGCGCCTGGGGGAGCTGGTGTCCCCAAATAAAAATAAGGTGGGTGGTCTGTTAGCGGAAGATGTTGACTTTTGGGCAGGAGGTATTGTATTTTGGATCAGGCGTTCTAAGACTGATCAGCTTGGTAGGGGTAGGCGAGTGGTGCTGGGGAGAGTTGACGGTAGCGGGATGTGCCCGCAGCACTGTTTGGAATCTTATTGGCGTCTGTCGGCACTGAGGGCAGGCCCTTTGTTACGACATCAGAACGGGGAATTTTTGTCGCGCTACCAATTTACGGCGCTGTTGAAGAGGGGTTTGGGATCGTTGGGTGTTGACCCGAAGAATTTCGGGTCGCATTCGTTTCGAATTGGTGCTGCGTCCGAGGCGGATGGTCTGGGCCTAGGCGTTGATGTGATCAAAAGAATAGGCAGATGGAGTTCGGATCGATATCTGTCTTATATTAGGAATTAGGTCTGTGGGGGAGAGAGCCTTGTTATGGTGTTAATCATTGTTGTGTTTTTTCAGGTCGAACCTCCCTCCTGGCATGGATTATCGGACATTCATTTGTTCATTGGGGTGCGCTTCGTGCGGATGTCAGGCGAAATGGTAGGCAATTAGGCTTTGTAAGGGATTCGGTGGTTATTAGATGGTTGGGATTCCGGGGTATGTTATGGCGGAGTTTGTTGCCGGCAGTTGCCAACGCCGCTAGATTGGATCGACCCCCGGACATTTTGGTGGTTCACCTTGGAGGAAATGATTTGGGAGTTAGGCCAGTGAGGGAGTTGATCAGAGACATTCGTTTTGATTTTTTACGGTTGTGGGTATCTTTCCCGGGTGTTGTGACGGTGTGGTTGGACATTGTACCAAGGCGGAAGTGGCGTGATGTACGGTCCCATAGAGGGATCAATAGAGCCCGGGTGAAGCTGAATAGGGCGGTGGCAGGATTTGTGTCTCGGAACGGGGGTATTGCCGTTAGACATTTGGAGCTGGAGGATGGGATTGGCAATTATTGGAGGGATGATGGAGTGCATCTTAATGATGTTGGTATGGATTTATAGGCACTCGGGCTACAGGAAGGAGTCGAGAGAGCTTTGGTGGCGGTGGGGCACTCACGAGCCTGAGGTGGTCAGGGCTGTTCGTGTGTGGCGGGGGGTGGGGTTCTTGGAGGTGGTGATGACGTTTTTACGGGGTTGATCTGGCTTTTGTTTACGGGCTCTGGACGGGGAATTTACCTCGGGAGCTTTGGGGTTTTGGTTTGCCCGAAATGGGTTACATGGTGCCCTTGAGCTGGTGGTCACGGCTGAGGGTAAAGAAGTGTTTGGTTTTAAAGTTGGTGGTGGCTTTATGCCTATTTTTGAGCCAGATTTCTTACCCCCAAGAACCCTCCCCTCAAGGTTTTTACATATGGTATATATGTTGTTATTTATGTTATTGTTTGTTTAATAAAATGGCCGCTGTGGCCAAAATTATCCAAAGAAATTTACGTGTTGGTGTTTAATTTAAATTTACAGGAGAAGGGGAGAATGGCCCCCTGGGGATGGGGTGGGGGTCAGGAAGATTGAGTACGGGAAAGACCCTGTTTTGGCGATACGCGGTCAAGAAGGGGGGCTGTAATGGGCGCAGCTGGATGAAAGCCCCCACATGACTGCGTTGCCAAGAAGGGAGTTTTAGAGTTTTGAATAAAAACAGGGATCTTATAGGTGATTGGTGGAAATTTTTGAATAAGGGGTGGACCTAGTGGGGAAAGGAGGCAGGGGCTGGAGAAGTGCGGGAAGGATCACTTGTGAGGTGAATCATCAGGAGAGAAGCCCACCCTCCCTCCCTTTATTGTGGATTAGTTTAAGTGAACAGTTTGATGGGGGGGTAGCCGGGGAGTTGGGTTTTTTCTCATCTCGGTTTTTTAATCAGTTATTGCCAGAGGGGAGTTTTCGTTATCATTGTCACAGTGGCAGTTTTGGCGGGGGGTGGGGTTCTTGGAGGTGGTGATGACGTTTTTACGGGGTTGATCTGGCTTTTGTTTACGGGCTCTGGACGGGGAATTTACCTCGGGAGCTTTGGGGTTTTGGTTTGCCCGAAATGGGTTACATGGTGCCCTTGAGCTGGTGGTCACGGCTGAGGGTAAAGAAGTGTTTGGTTTTAAAGTTGGTGGTGGCTTTATGCCTATTTTTGAGCCAGATTTCTTACCCCCAAGAACCCTCCCCTCAAGGTTTTTACATATGGTATATATGTTGTTATTTATGTTATTGTTTGTTTAATAAAATGGCCGCTGTGGCCAAAATTATCCAAAGAAATTTACGTGTTGGTGTTTAATTTAAATTTACAGGAGAAGGGGAGAATGGCCCCCTGGGGATGGGGTGGGGGTCAGGAAGATTGAGTACGGGAAAGACCCTGTTTTGGCGATACGCGGTCATGAAATGAATTTGAAATTCACCTATACAATTGGGGGTAGAAACATTAATTTTTTAGATGTTACTTTAGATCTAAATTCAGGTTCAATCATCACAATCTCCCCTTTCAGGAAAAATACCGCGACTAATTCCATATTACATGCCAAATCATGTCATCCGAGACATGTAATAAAAAACCTACCTGTGGGGGAACTCTACAGGTTTAAGAGGAACAGTACCACCAAGGAAGTGTATGACAGGAGTAAGAGGGAGGTGAGGGGCAGGCTGGCTCATAGGGGCTATCCCAGCTGGATGCTGCATTGTGGAGGATATAGATCGGGAGACTATGCTGAATAAAGCGAGCAGTAACCGTGTGTCCAGTGAGGAGCACATCACCTTCACCACTACATACAGCCCTCAGTGATATCATCAGAAAAAGAATCCCTATGCTGAGCCAGGATAAAAAGCTGAACCAAATCCTGTCCAAACCAGTGCGCTATATCGCTAAAAAAGCCCCCAGTCTGAACAACATCTTATCCCCCAGCCTCTGTGTTAGTGAAGACAAAAGGTTAAAAGAGAAAGAAAACTGGCTCAGTACTAAAGGCACATACAAGTGTGGGCACAATATATATATATATATATATATATATATATATATATATATATATATAATATCTGCACCTGCTGTAAATACATGGTGAACAGTAAGGAATTCCACTCATCTGTCACCAAAAAGACCTACAAAATTAACCACTACATTAACTGCAACACCTCCAATGTGGTGTATCTGATTAATTGCACCACCTGTGAGCAGCAATATGTGGGGTGCACAGGGGGTCCCCTGAAGGTGAGAATAAGGAGGCACCTGTCTGATGCAGTGAATAAAATTACTCATAAGACACTTCATCCATAAACACAATGGGGATGTCAGCTCATTGGAGGTCCGCGGGATTGAAAGGGTTAAAGCTCCATTCCGAGGGGGAGATATAAAAAGAAAAATAACCAACAGAGAGATATGGTGGATGTATCAACTTAAGTCCAGAGCCCCCCTAGGCATGAATATCCGGCATATCTTATGAATTATTATGAATGATAAGTTATAATTCTTGTATATATAACATCCATATAAAAGTCCATGGACTTTTTTTTTTTTTTTTTTCCCCTCTCTTTCTCCTGCCTTAAGCTTAGTATTTGTACATGCAAATTTCAGGCTAAACTCATTAACTACCTGTAGGTGTTGCCCTGTTTCTGTTGTCTGCAAGATCAGGGGGTGTAACCTAATGGGCCTAGTCCTATATGGCAGCCCTCTTTCATTTTATTTTTATCACAATGAGTAAGGCGGCACGACCGTGGAAACGCGTATGATTTTAATGCACTTTAAGCCTGTGACTGTCACTGGTATGAATCACCCGTTTTTGTGTCTATGGATATGAAGATGGACTTTGGATTTATGTGCTTTTAACGAATATGGAATAAAAGGTATTTTTTATGGACATCACCTGCGCTGGACTTCTGCTTTTTCTTCAGTGTTATAGTAGATACTAGCTATTGAACCCGTTCTACGCCCGGGTGGCGAGCATTTATATTGGTATATGGTCTCCATCCTGGTATGTGCTGCTCCATCCTGCGCCCCCATCCTGTCATGTGCTGCTCCCATCCTGCGCCCGTTCTGTCATTTGCTGCTCCCATCCTGCGTCCCCGTTTTGTCATTTGCTGCTGCCATCCTGCGCCCGTTCTGTCATGTGCTGCTGCCATCCTGCGCCCGTTCTGTCATGTGCTGCTGCCATCCTGCGCCCGTTCTGTCATGTGCTGCTGCCATCCTGCGCCCGTTCTGTCATGTTCTGCTGCCATCCTGCGCCCGTTCTGTCATGTGCTGCTGCCATCCTGCGCCCGTTCTGTCATGTGCTGCTGCCATCCTGCGCCCATTCTGTCATGTGCTGCTGCCATCCTGCGCCCGTTCTGTCATGTGCTGCTGCCATCCTGCGCCCGTTCTGTCATGTGCTGCTCCCATCCTGCGCCCGTTCTGTCATGTGCTGCTGCCATCCTGCGCCCGTTCTGTCATGTGCTGCTGCCATCCTGCGCCCGTTCTGTCATGTGCTGCGGCCATCCTGCGCCCGTTCTGTCATGTGCTGCTGCCATCCTGCGCCCGTTCTGTCGTGCTGCTGCCATCCTGCGCCCGTTCTGTCATGTGCTGCGGCCATCCTGCGCCTGTTCTGTCATGTGCTGCGGCCATCCTGCGCCCGTTCTGTCATGTGCTGCGGCCATCCTGCGCCCGTTCTGTCATGTGTTGCGGCCATCCTGCGCCCGTTCTGTCATGTGCTGCTGCCATCCTGCGCCACCATTGTATTATATGCCCCCCGCTCCAGTGTGTATGCCCCCGAATGCTGCTGCCATATAAAAAAAAAAAAAAAATACCATACTCACCTATCGTCCGGCTCCACTGCAGGTATGTCTTCAAGAAAATGGCGCCGGAAAGCGGGGACTGCGCAGGCGCCGATTCCGGCAGCAGGAATCGGCGCCTGCGCAGTCCGCGCTTTCCGGCGCCATTTTCTTGAAGACACACCTGCAGTGGAGCCGGAGTGTGTCTTCAAGAAAATGGCGCCGGAAAGCGCGGACTGCGCAGGCGCCGATTCCGGCAGCAGGAATCGGCGCCTGCACAGTCCGCGCCCTCCGGAGCCGGGAGCAGAGGAGCCGGGAGACGGAGCCGCAAGCAGCGCTGGAACCGGGAAAGGTGAGTATACTTACCCTCCCTCCTGGCGGTCCCTGACTCTCCGGTGGAGATGGCGGTATGCGTTCAGTGCTTACGCATACCGCGATCTCCCGGGAGCGTCGCTCTGTGAGGCCCAGACTGCGCCGGCGCTTGCGCTTGCGCAGTCTATAGAGGCTTCGGACAGAGTGACGCTCCCAGCGTTATATTATAGATATTCTTGTACATATAGCACAGTATTATAGTAGTTATATTCTTGTACATAGGGGCAGTATTATAGTAGTTATATTCTTGTACAAAGGAGCAGTATTATAGTAGTTATATTCTTGTACATAGAGGCAGTATTATAGTAGTTATACTCTTGTACATAGAGGCAGTATTATAGTAGCTATATTCTTGTACATAGGAGCAGTATTATACCGTAGTAGTTATATTCTTGTACATAGAGGCAGTATTATAGTAGTTATATTCTTGTACATAGGAGCAATATTGTAGTTATATTCTTGTACATAGGAGCAGTATTGTAGTAGTTATATTCTTGTACATAGAGGCAGTATTATAGTAGTTATATTCTTGTACATAGGGGCAGTATTATAGTAGTTATATTCTTGTACATAGGAGCAGTATTGTAGTTATATTCTTGTACATAGGAGCAGTATTATAGTAGTTATATTCTTGTACATAGAGGCAGTATTATAGTAGTTATATTGTTGTACATAGGAGCAGTATTATAGTAGTTATATTCTTGTACATAGCAGTATTATAGTAGTTATATTCTTGTACATAAGAGCAGAATTATAGTAGTCATATTCTTGTACATAGGGGCAGTATTATAGTAGTTATATTCTTGTACATAGCAGTATAATAGTAGTTATACTCTTGTATATATGGGCAGTATTATAGTAGTTATATTCTTGTACATAGCAGTATTATAGTAGTTTATATTCTTGTACATAGGAGCAGTATTATAGTAGTCATATTCTTGTACATAGAGGCAGTATTATAGTAGTTATATTCTTGTACATAGCAGTATTATAGTAGTTTATATTCTTGTACATAGGAGCAGTATTATAGTAGTCATATTCTTGTACATAGAGGCAGTATTATAGTAGTTATATTCTTGTACATAGCAGTATTATAGTAGTTATATTCTTGTACTTAGGAGGCAGTATTATAGTAGGTATATTCTTATACATAGGGGTAGTATTATAGTAGTTATATTTTTGTACATAGGAGCAGTATTATAGTAGTTGTATTCTTGTACTTAGGGGGCAGTATTATAGTAGTTATATTCTTGTACATAGGAGCAGTGTTATATTAGTTGTATTCTTGTACATTGGGAGCAGTATTGTAGTTATATTCTTGTACACAGGGGGCAGTATTATAGTAGTTATATTCTTGTACATAGGAGCAGTATTATAGTAGTTATATTCTTGTACATAGGAGCAGTATTATAGTAGTTATATTCTTGTACATAGGAGCAGTATTATAGTAGTTATATTCCTGTACATAGAAGACAGTATTATAGTAGTTATATTCTTGTACATAATGAGCAGTATTATAGTAGTTATATTCTTGTACATAGGGGGCAGTATTATAGTAGTTATATTATTGTACATAGGGGCAGTATTATAGTAGTTATATTCTTGTACATAGGGGCAGTCTTATAGTAGTTATGTTCTTTTACATATGAGCAGAATTATAGTAGTTATATTCTTGTACATAGGGGCAGTATTATAGTAGTTATATTCTTGTACATAGGGGCAGTATTATAGTAGTTATATTATTGTACATAGGGGCAGTATTATAGTAGTTATATTCTGTTACATGGGGCAGTATTATAGTAGCTATATTCTGGTACATAGGAGGCAGTATTATATTAGTTGTATTCTTGTACTTAGGGGGCAGTATTATAGTAGTTATATTCTTGTGCATAGGAGCAGTATTATAGTAGTTATATTCTTGTACATAGAGGCAGTATTATAGTAGTTATATTGTTGTACATAGGAGCAGTATTGTAGTTATATTCTTGTACATAGGAGCAGTATTATAGTAGTTATATTATTGTACATAGGGGCAGTATTATAGTAGTTATATTATTGTACATAGGGGCAGTATTATAGTAGTTATATTCTTTTACATGGGGCAGTATTATAGTAGTTATATTTTTGTACATAAGAGCAGTATTATAGTAGTTATATTCTTGTACTTAGGGGGCAGTATTATAGTAGTTATATTCTAGTACATAGGGGCAGTATTATAGTAGTTATATTCTTGTACATAAGAGTAGTATTATAGTAGTTATATTCTTGTATATAGGGGGCAGTATTATAGTAGTTATATTCTTATACATAGGAGCAGTATTATAGTAGTTATATTCTTGTACATAGAGGCAGTATTATAGTAGTTATATTGTTGTACATAGGAGCAGTATTGTAGTTATATTCTTGTACATAGGAGCAGTATTATAGTAGTTATATTCTTGTACATAGGAGCAGTATTATAGTAGTTATATTCCTGTACATAGAAGACAGTATTATAGTAGTTATATTCTTGCACATAGGGGCAGTATTATAGTAGTTATATTATTGTACATAGGGGCAGTATTATAGTAGTTATATTCTTGTACATAGGGGCAGTCTTATAGTAGTTATGTTCTTTTACATATGAGCAGAATTATAGTAGTTATATTCTTGTACATAGGGGCAGTATTATAGTAGTTATATTCTTGTACATAGGGGCAGTATTATAGTAGTTATATTATTGTACATAGGGGCAGTATTATAGTAGTTATATTCTTTTACATGGGGCAGTATTATAGTAGCTATATTCTGGTACATAGGAGGCAGTATTATATTAGTTGTATTCTTGTACTTAGGGGGCAGTATTATAGTAGTTATATTCTTGTACATAGGAGCAGTATTATAGTAGTTATATTCTTGTACATAGAGGCAGTATTATAGTAGTTATATTGTTGTACATAGGAGCAGTATTGTAGTTATATTCTTGTACATAGGAGCAGTATTATAGTAGTTATATTCTTGTACATAGGAGCAGTATTATAGTAGTTATATTATTGTACATAGGAGCAGTATTATAGTAGTTATATTCCTGTACATAGAAGACAGTATTATAGTAGTTATATTCTTGCACATAGGGGCAGTATTATAGTAGTTATATTATTGTACATAGGGGCAGCATTACAGTAGTTACCGTATATTCTTGTACATAGGGGGCAGTATTATAGTAGTTATATTCTTGTACATAATGAGCAGTATTATAGTAGTTATATTCTTGTACATAGGGGGCAGTATTATAGTAGTTATATTATTGTACATAGGGGCAGTATTATAGTAGTTATATTCTTGTACATAGGGGCAGTCTTATAGTAGTTATGTTCTTTTACATATGAGCAGAATTATAGTAGTTATATTCTTGTACATAGGGGCAGTATTATAGTAGTTATATTCTTGTACATAGGGGCAGTATTATAGTAGTTATATTCTTGTACATAGGAGCAGTATTATAGTAAAAAGCAGAAGTCCAGCGCGGGTGATGTCCATAAAAAATACCTTTTATACCATATTCGTTAAAAGCACATAAATCCAAAGTCCATCTTCATATCCATAGACACAAAAACGGGTGATTCATACCAGATCACAATGAGTAAGGCGGCACGACCGTTGAAACGCGTATGATTTTAATGCACTTTAAGCCTGTGACTGTCACTGGTAGGAATCACCCGTTTTTGTGTCTATGGATATGAAGATGGACTTTGGATTTATGTGCTTTTAACGAAAATGGAAAAAAAGGTATTTTTTATGGACATCACCTGCGCTGGACTTCTGCTTTTTCCTTCAAACCACTTGCAGCACTGCATGATCCGTGCGCTGGGACTGAGAGGAGGTGAGCTGATCTTCGTTGCTTTTTCTTTTCCAGTATTATAGTAGTTATATTCTTGTACATAGGAACAGTATTATAGTTGTTATATTCTTGTACATAGGGGCAGTATTATAGTAGTTATATTCTTGTATATAGGGGCAGTATTATAGTAGTTATATTCTTGTACATAGGGGCAGTATTATAGTAGTTATATTCTTGTACATAGGAGCAGTATTATAGTAGTTATATTCTTGTACATAGGGGCAGGATTATATTAGTTATATTCCTATACATAGGGAGCAGTATTATAGTAGTTATATTCTTGTACATAGGGAACAGTATTATAGTAGTTATATTCTTGTACATAGGGGGCAGTATTATAGTAGTTATATTCTTGTACATAGGGAGCAGTATTATAGTAGTTATATTCTTGTACATAGGGGCAGTATTATAGTAGTTATATTCTTGTACATAGGGGGCAGTATTATAGTAGTTATATTCTTGTACATAGGGGCAGGATTATAGTAGTTATATTCTTGTACATAGGGGGCAGTATTATAGTAGTTATATTCTTGTACATAGGAGCAGTATTATAGTAGTTATATTCTTGTATATAGGCGCAGTATTATAGCAGTTATATTATTTTACATAAGAGGGCAGTATTATAGTAGTTATATTCTTGTACATAGGCGCAGTATTATAGCAGTTATATTATTTTACATAAGAGGGCAGTATTATAGTAGTTATATTCTTGTACATAGGGGCAGGATTATAGTAGTTATATTCTTGTACATAGGCGCAGTATTATAGCAGTTATATTATTTTATATAAGAGGGCAGTATTATAGTAGTTATATTCTTGTGCATAAGGGCATTATTATAGTAGTTATATTCTTGTACATAGGAGCAGTATTCTAGTAGTTATATTCTTGTTCATAGGAGCAGTATTATAGTAGTTATATTCTTGTACATAGGGGCAGTATTATAGTAGTTATATTCTTGTACATAGGGGCAGTATTATAGTAGTTATGTTGTTGTACATAGGAGCAGTATTATAGTAGTTATATTCTTGTACATAGGCACAGTATTATAGTAGTTATATTATTTTACATAAGATGGCAGTACTACTACAGTTATTTTCCTGCAAATGCAGCACAGTAATATAGCAGTGTTATTTTTGCACTGATGGGGTCAGTTTTATAAGTTATGATTGAACATATAAATAAAACTATTATTATGTTGTGATGAGTGTATAATGTGATGTAAGACCTAGGATATTGCATTTCACATTAATGAAGGAACAAAAGCCTTTGTGTCCGTCTGCCTCTATCCTCCTCACTATCTCTCCATCTTCCACTCTCCATCATAAATGACAGTCTGGAGAACATGTGACTCACAAATGTGACACTGATTTATGTGCCTCAGTCGGGATTCTGATACGATCGCGCGCCGAATCCGTTTACAAATGCTGAACGAGACAAATGTAGATTTGTGTAGAGTTTTGTTTCTGCTTATTTTCTGGGACGTGCAGTTTCATTCATGACCACATGGGGAGTGGGGGCACCAGGATGACTTAGGAGGAGGCGACCTCAGCAGGTGGTTTATGGAGTTTGCATCTCGGCTTTGGGAAAATGGCCGCCGCGATCTCTTCTGCGCATGCGCGGCATCCCGCGGCCATTTTCCTGAAGCCCCGTGCAGCAGAGCACTACATCTGCGCACGCGCGGCCCCAGGAAGATGGCCGCCCGCACCGATGAAAGGAATGACAGCGCAGATCGCGCGCTGTGTCTTCACGTGGGCACAGGGAATCCGGACCTTGGACATGCGCACACCACTACGCCACCAACGGAAACCTGGGGAAGAAAAGAACGCTGTGAACACGCCCACCTGACCAGACCAGCCTGATTGACAGGCGAAAACGCCGACTTTGGTAATGTATTTCTCAGCATAGGTGGGGAATCAGGGTACACTACATACACCATAGTAACGCACAGCACAGGCCCTATTTAACAGTATTTATATCTCAATCTCAAAAAACGGGGTGACAGGTTCCCTTTAAATCTGCAGCATTAATTTGGTAGAATTGTCAGTTGTCAGGACTGCGCGGCTCCCAGTAGGACTGGGTTCACACAGGGACAGGAGAAAACTGCAGCAAGTGTAGCGTCACATTAGATATCAAATATCAGATATCTTACACTTTGTACTTTAGTGCCAAATTCACCTGGTTGTTTATAGGGACAGAACGTGAAGGGACAACTCTAGCAGAGTCACTAAGGCTTTTTTTTTCTCCTCGGTTTTCTTTTTCCTGCTGTTTACAATCTTATCGATTCTTTTCTGGATTGTACGTCATGGCAACAAACTTTACATAAATTAAAAGTACAAGAGTATAAGAAACTAATGTATGGTTAAATATCAGAAAACATGCTTCCTGCTCCACTTATGAGCCACTTCTCCTCCCTCCTGCCTTCTAAACTTTTTGTTGAAGCAGAAAAAATACATTTCCAGTCCATGTTGGTGAAATCAAGAGAAGCTTCCAGCTCACTGAGGGATCAGATAACAGCTACCTATTGAAGTCTATGTAGAGAGGAGGGAGGAGTATCGTAAGACCTAGAGATACACAATGGGTGCTGTTGGTTCTTAGTTAGCTTTTATCTTACCTCAGTGCTGTATTCACAGCTACACCGCTCAGCACTGTCGTACATTATCCTCCATGCTGCTGCTTTCTATTAAGTGCTTTATCTCACCACACAAACTGGATTCATAGCTACACTGCTTAGTACTGTTTATTATACACTCTGCTATGCTTCATGCTAGTCAGCGTTTTATCTTACTTCAATTCTGGATTCACAGATACACTGATCAGTACTGCTGTATAATGCCCTGTATTCTATTTCTTTCTAATTAATATTTTACCTCAACTCAGAGCAGGATTAACAGTGACAATGCAAATTATTTCTACATAATGTGCTCCATGTTGCTGTTGCTTCTGAACATATGCTATATACTGTAGAAACAGGAGAGAAGGAATCCCTCATGTCTGTGTGTGCTGTGCGTGGGAAACCTCTTAGCAGCTAGTATCCACCCGCTATTATCCACCAGTACATGTATTTTTCCCAATTTACCAGGAATCTCCCTTGCGTCCCTTTACCTGCACAGATCCTGGAAGAGTTTTTTTCTCTATCCCTTCCTCCTGTTATTTTTGGGGCTACTTAGCTTGCATAACTTTATCAGGGTCCTAAAGTGACTTCCTAATTTAAAATGGTCGCGTCTCCTGACGTCCAATCATACCCATTTCTTTATACCTTTATGGTTGGCAAGAAAACCCTATAGATGTATGTGCAGTCCTATGTAAAACAGCACAATGCAGTATCATGACAAACTCATGTCGCTACATCTGTTCAGTGACTGCTCATGAAATCTCTCTGAAAGGCGGAATGCTTTTTTGACCTCACATTAATAATTAAAACAGGCGAGAATAATTTACCGTGACGAGATCTACCGTTGATCCCAGCTCAGGCTGCCTGTATGACTCGGTAGCCAAAAGTAAGAGATATGTACAGGGGCTTCTCGCGAAATTATAATATTATCAAAAAGTTAATTTATTTCAGTTCTTCAATACAAAAAGTGAAACTTGCATATTCTATAGAGTCATTACAGAGTGATCTATTTCACGGGTTTATTTCTGTTAATGTTGATGATTATGGCTTACAGCCAATGAAACCCAAAAGTCATTATCTCAGTAAATTAGAATACTTTATAACACCAGCCAGAAAAATGATTTTAAAATCTGAAATGTTCCCTACTGAAATGTATGTTCAGTAAATGCACTCAATACTTGGTCGGGGCTCCTTTTGCATCAATGCGGCGTAGCATGCAGGCAATCAGCGGACAGGGGCCAAGTCCTGCTGGAGAATGACATTTCAAACTCCAAAAGGCTTGTCGGCAGAGGGAAGCATGAAGAGTTATGTCCTGGTAGACGGCTGCGCTGACTTTAGTCTTGATAAAACACAGTGGACCTACACCAGCAGATGACATGGCTCCCCAAACCATCACTAATTGTGGAGACTTCACACTAGACCTCCAGCAGCTTGGATTGTGGCCTCTCCACTCTTCCTACAGACTTTCACCTGAAAACAACACCTTGGATCCCTGACAACAGTCCGGTTCTTTTCTACTTGGCCCAGGTAAGACGCTTCTGGCGTTGTCTCTTGGTCATGACAGGCCGGACACAAGGAATGTGACACTTGTAGCCCATGTCCTGGATACGTCTGTGTGTGGTGGCTCTTGAAGCATTGACGCCAGCAGCAGTCCACTCCTTGAGAATCTCCACCAAATTTTTGAGTGGCCTTTTCTTAGCAATCCATTCAAGGCTGCAGTTATTCCGGTTGCTTGTGCACCTTTTTCTACCACACTTTTTCCATTCACTCCACTTTCCATTAATATTCTTGGATACAGCGCTCTGTGAACAGCCACCTTCTGTAGCAATGACCTTTTGTGGCGTCCCCTCCTTGTGGAGTGTGTCAATGACGCCTTCTGGACATCTGTCAGGTCAGCAGTCCTCCCCATGATTGTGGAGCTACAGAAACAGACTAAGGAACCTTTATAAATGCTTAGGAGCCTTTGTAGGTGTTTTTTGTGAATTATTCTAATTTACTGAGATAATGACTTTTGGGTTTTCTGTTATGATCCGGTGACCTTGGAGCTGCATGAGAACTTTCACTGGAGTAAGTGGCCACTATACTGACCGCAATCCTGAACTTAACACCGCAACTAGAAGTAGCCGTGGAGTGTACCTAACACACCTAGACACCTTGTCACAGCCGGAGGACTAAATACCCCTAAAGATGGAAATCGGAATTCTATCTTGCCTCAGAGAAAATCCCCAAAGGATAGACAGCCCCCCACAAATATTGGCGGTGAGTCGGAGAGGAAAAACATACACAGGCAGAAAAACAGGATTTAGCACAGGAGGCCACTCTAGCTAGATAGGACAGGATAGGACAGAGTTCTGTGCGGTCAGTATTAAAACCCTTCAAAAAATCCACAGCAGACGTCACCGCTCTGCTTTCCGGCTGCTGTGCTTACACAGGGCAGAGAAGCAGAGCGCCGAGGGACAGACAGCAGAAGGTAAGTATGTAGTATTTTTTTTTTTACTTTTACGCTGGTAACCAGGGTAAACATCGGGTTACTAAGCGTGGCCCTGCGCTTAGTAACCCGATGTTTACCCTGGTTACCGGCATCGTTGGTCGCTGGAGAGCGGTCTGTGTGACAGCTCTCCAGCGACCAAACAGCGACGCTGCAGCGATCCGCATCGTTGTCGGTATCGCTGCAGCGTCGCTCAGTGTGACGGTACCTTTAGAATGCTTCTACTTCTCTCATGGATGTAATCAGGATGGGTTTTCAGACTTTAAATGTACTTTTTAAAAACACAAAAACAAAGCTGTTTATCACGGAAGCAATGTGTGAACACAGCCTTACAAGACGAGCTTCATTTTTTAACCCATTGCCTGCTGCTTCCTGATTAGCAGTGAACGTCTATAAACTGTCCCCGGAGGCTGCCGCATAGTTCAGAGGGGACTTTGAACGTTTTTCCGGCATGCACTAAACTCTAATTTCGTCTGCATAATTTGCAGGCGCGCAGGACGAGCGGTTGGTTGACATTGAGCCCTTGTGCAATTTTATACAATTTCTGTATATTGCGGCTTTTCACCTGGCGCTCAGTGATTGGCTTTCTACCCTCATTACATGCACGTCTGTCACTCCCTCGTACTGTAACACATCGGGAAGTGTAACAATTCCATGGATACATCTTGTCAGGGGGAGACAAAGTCAGCGAACTGCATAATGGGGGGAGACGGAGGAAGGATGGTGGGGGTGCAACCCTTTCCTTGCTGGACGAAGTGAAGAGCAAAACTACACCAACAACAGTGCTGTAAACTGGCGGAATAATACCGTACATACATAGCCAAATAAAAGTACTATACACTGCTTACATGATACTTCCATCACAATACTGCTATATACAGTGGGGCAAAAAAGTATTTAGTCAGTCAGCAATAGTGCAAGTTCCACCACTTAAAAAGATGAGAGGCGTCTGTAATTTACATCATAGGTAGACCTCAACTATGGGAGACAAACTGAGAAAAAAAAATCCAGAAAATCACATTGTCTGTTTTTTTAACATTTTATTTGCATATTATGGTGGAAAATAAGTATTTGGTCAGAAACAAAATTTCATCTCAATACTTTGTAATATATCCTTTGTTGGCAATGACAGAGGTCAAACGTTTTCTGTAAGTCTTCACAAGGTTGCCACACACTGTTGTTGGTATGTTGGCCCATTCCTCCATGCAGATCTCCTCTAAAGCAGTGATGTTTTTGGCTTTTCGCTTGGCAGCACGGACTTTCAACTCCCTCCAAAGGTTTTCTATAGGGTTGAGATCTGCTAGTTATTATTATTATTATTATTTATTGTTATAGCGCCATTTATTCCATGGCGCTTTACATGTGAGGAGGGGTATACATAATAAAAACAAGTACAATAATCTTAAACAATACAAGTCACAACTGGTACAGGAGGAATGAGGACCCTGCCCGCGAGGGCTCACAATCTACAAGGGATGGGTGAGGACACAGTAGGTGAGGGTAGAGATGGTCGTGCAGCGGTTTGGTCGATCGGTGGTAGCTGCAGGTTGTAGGCTTGTCGGAAGAGGTGGGTCTTCAGGTTCTTTTTGAAGGTTTCGATGGTAGGCGAGAGTCTGATGTGTTGTGGTAGAGGGTTCCAGAGTAGGGGTGATACGCGAGAGAAATCTTGTATACGATTGTGGGAAGAGGAGATAAGAGGGGAGTAGAGAACTAGATCTTGTGAGGATCGGAGGTTGCGTGCAGGAAAGTACCGGGAGACGAGGCCACAGATGTATGGAGGACACAGGTTGTGGATGGCTTTGTACGTCATGGTAAGGGTTTTGTAGTGGAGTCTCTGGGCAATGGGGAGCCAGTAAAGGGATTGACAGAGGGGAGAGGCCGGGGAATAGCGGGGGGACAGGTGGATTAGTCGGGCAGCAGAGTTTAGAATAGATTGGAGGGGTGCGAGAGTGTTAGCGGGGAGGCCACAGAGCAGGAGGTTGCAGTAGTCAAGGCGAGAGATGATGAGGGCATGGACTAGGGTTTTTGCAGATTCGTGGTTGAGGAATGAACGGATTCGTGAAATATTTTTGAGTTGAAGTCGGCAGGAAGTGGAAAGGGCTTGGATATGTGGTTTGAAGGAGAGATCAGCGTCAAGGATTACCCCGAGGCAGCGAGCTTGTGGGACTGGGGAGAGTGGGCAGCCGTTTACTGTAATGGATAGGTTCGTTGGGGGGGTCGCGTGAGATGGGGGAAAGATGATGAATTCTGTTTTGTCCATGTTAAGTTTCAGAAATCTAGCGGAGAAGAAGGATGAAATAGCGGACAGACATTGAGGGATTCTGGTTAGTAGGGAGGTGATATCTGGTCCAGAGATGTAGATCTGTGTGTCGTCAGCATAGAGGTGATACTGAAAGCCATGAGATTCTATGAGCTGTCCCAGGCCAAAGGTGTAAATGGAGAAGAGCAGGGGCCCAAGGACTGAACCTTGTGGGACTCCGACAGATAGGGGGCGAGGTGAGGAGGTGGTGTGTGAGTGGGAGACACTGAATGTCCGGTCAGTTAGGTATGATGAGATCCAGGATAGGGCCAAGTCTGTGATGCCAAGGGATGAGAGGGTTTGTAATAATAGGGAATGGTCCACTGTGTCAAAGGCAGCCGAGGTCTACCTATGATGTAAATTACAGATGCCTCTCATCTTTTTAAGTGGTGGAACTTGCACTATTGCTGACTGACTAAATACTTTTTTGCCCCACTGTATATATATATAGTGCCTACAATGTCACATCATGTCATGTTCAATCCAGTCCTTTTATCCTACTTCCATAAAGCCTACATAATACTGCCATATAGTGACTACAGTTTACCACCATATAGTGTGCAATAAGAGTATCATGCACTACTTGTATAAAACTGCCATGCTGTCATGCTGCTACGTAATACTAATGTATAGTTCCAACATAATGCTATAATAAACCGGCATACAGCACCCAGTAATAGTTTCACACACTGCTTATATAATATTGCCATGAAGGCCAACATAATATTGATACATAATGCTTGCAGTAATCAATGCTGTCAAACTACCCACGGTGTCTGGTCATATAGTGTTCAAAAAGAGTACTATCCACTGCTTACATAATACTACCAATCAGTGCCTACAAAATACCGCTGTATAGTACATAATTCTGCAATATTAAGAAGTAATATCATGTAGTTTTCAACAAAAGTATTATAACCTGCTTACATACCGTAAGTGTCCATATAAACTGCTGTATGGTACCTACATAATACTGGCATATAATGCCTATGTAATACGGCTACATAGTGCCTATATAATGCAGCCATATACTGTAGTGCCTGCAAGTTACCACAATACAGTGTCCAATAAAAGAATTGCACACTGCTTAAATAATACTGCCATAGAGTGTATACTTATTACTACTGTAAAAGTTCTACATGATACCCCCATATACAGCATTCTATTATACAAAAAAGAACATTGTACATTGCTTATATATTACCGCTACATAGTACCTACTTAATCAATACTAACATAAGAGTATCATACAGTGTCCAATACGAACATCATACACAGCTTATATAATAAAGCCATATATTGCCTACATAACACTGATATATGTATATAGGTTTTACAATACTGGCATAGTACCTACATTTTACCGTCATACAATGTTCAATAAGAACCATACTGTCCTGGCATAATGCTACCATATAGTGCCAACCTACCGCCATATAGGGCCCACAGTGCACACACACACGCAGCATCCAATAAGAGTATCATACACTGCTTAACATAATACTGCCAAATTTTGCCTACATTCTACTGCTATATAGTGCACACGGTGTACTACCATACAGTGCCCATTCATTAAGACTACCATGCACTGCTTAATGTAATACTGCTGTATAGCTCTCTAGTGACTAATACGACTAAGATACCCTGCTTACATAAAACTGATATAGAGTGAGAATTTAAAACCGCCATATAGTCCTTACAATGTACCGTCATTCACTATCCAATAGGAGCCTCATATACTGCTATATAATATGGAAATACGGTGCTTACAAAATGCTGTCACGCAGAAGCAAAAAAAAAGTATAATCTGTACTTGCAGTTTTATTTTGTCCCTAAATATACTGCACTGCTTGTCATCATGTCGGTTAGTGTAGACCATGTGGCGGTAGACCTGGACATCTGTGGTATTATAGCCCTACTTTACAGAGGTTTTGTTTTTGAACAAGCCGGACCCTCCATCGCTTTTGTAGTGATAAAGGGGAGACAAATGGCAGTTACCGTATACATTAGGCTGAGTGTGGAGACCATCAGCAAGGCGGCCCCAATATAATATTTACCATAATATTTACCATCCTGTAACCACGCGAAATGCATCAGTCCATGGTAGAACAGAATAGGGCTCAGCACCTTGTAAACCCCATATGTACAGGAGCAGTAAGCCGCGAGGCTTCTCACCCCTCCATACATGGCTCCCAGCACCCTCTTACATTACACAGCTCGTTATATGGCGGTTTTACTGCCCGTATCTGTTACATGTGCGGTATGCATTCTAAGCCGATGCCTAGCGGTGAGGTGATGATTGCATTATACAGTGATGATGAGGAGAGCTCAAGCCGGGGCAATCAATGTAATAACCCGAGCACTTCTCAATATAAAATTATCCCCGCTCGCCCTGTACTCACCACATGGCCCAAATCTAACAAAAAAAACAACAATTTTTATATAAATTCAGAAACGTACCAGAGGAGGGAGATCAGGAGAAGTCTGAAGGGAGCACCACTGATCCACCAGCAGAATAGTGAGTGCAGCTCTGGAGTATAATACAGGATGTAACTCAGGATCCGTAATGTAATGTATGTACACAGTGACTGCACCAGCAGAATAGTGAGTGCAGCTCTGGGGTATAATACAGGATGTAACTCAGGATCAGTAATGTAATGTATGTACACAGTGACTGCACCAGCAGAATAGTGAGTGCAGCTCTGGGGTATAATACAGGATGTAACTCAGGATCCGTAATGTAATGTATGTACACAGTGACTGCACCAGCAGAATAGTGAGTGCAGCTCTGGAGTATAATACAGGAGGTAACTCAGGATCAGTAATGTAATGTATGTACACAGTGACTGCACCAGCAGAATAGTGAGTGCTGCTCTGGGGTATAATACAGGATGTAACTCAGGATCAGTAATGTAATGTATGTACACAGTGACTGCACCAGCAGAATAGTGAGTGCAGCTCTGGAGTACAATACTGGATGTAACTCAGGATCAGTAATGTAATGTATGTACACAGTGACTGCACCAGCAGAATAGTGAGTGCAGCTCTGGAGTTTAATACAGGATGTAACTCAGGATCAGTAATGTAATGTATGTACACGGTGACTGCACCAGCAGAATAGTGAGTGCAGCTCTGGAGTATAATACTGGATGTAACTCAGGATCAGTAATGTAATGTATGTACACAGTGACTGCACCAGCAGAATAGTGAGTGCAGCTCTGGAGTATAATACAGGATCAGTACAGGATCAGTAATGTAATGTATGTACACAGTGACTGCACCAGCAGAATAGTGAGTGCAGCTCTGGAGTATAATATAGGAGGTAACTCAGGATCAGTAATATAATGTATGTACACAGTGACTGCACCAGCAGAATAGTGAGTGCAGCTCTGGGGTATAATACAGGATGTAACTCAGGATCAGTAATGTGATGTATGTACACAGTGACTGCACCAGCAGAATAGTGAGTGCAGCTCTGGAGTATAATACAGGATGTAACTCAGGATCAGTAATGTATGTACACAGTGACTGTACCAGCAGAATAGTGAGTGCAGCTCTGGAGTATAATATAGGAGGTAACTCAGGATCAGTAATATAATGTATGTACACAGTGACTGCACCAGCAGAATAGTGAGTGCAGCTCTGGGGTATAATACAGGATGTAACTCAGGATCAGTAATGTAATGTATGTACACAGTGACTGCACCAGCAGAATAGTGAGTGCAGCTCTGGGGTATAATACAGGGTGTAACTCAGGATCAGTAATGTAATGTATGTACACAGTGACTGCACCAGCAGAATAGTGAGTGCAGCTCTGGAGTATAATACAGGATGTAACTCAGGATCAGTAATGTAATGTATGTACACAGTGACTGCACCAGCAGAATAGTGAGTGCAGCTCTGGAGTATAATACAGGATCAGTACAGGATCAGTAATGTAATGTATGTACACAGTGACTGCACCAGCAGAATAGTGAGTGCAGCTCTGGAGTATAATACAGGATCAGTAATGTAATGTATGTACATAGTGACTGCACCAGCATAATAGTGAGTGCAGCTCTGGGGTATAATACAGAATGTAACTCAGGATCAGTAATGTAATGTATGTACACAGTGACTGCACCAGCAGAATAGTGAGTGCAGATCTGGAGTATAATACAGGATGTAACTCAGGATCAGTAATGTAATGTATGTACACAGTGACTGCACCAGCAGAATAGTGAGTGCAGCTCTGGGGTATAATACAGGATGTAACTCAGGATCAGTAATGTAATGTATGTACACAGTGACTGCACCAGCAGAATAGTGAGTGCAGCTCTGGAGAATAATACAGGATGTTACTCAGGATCAGTACTGTCCCTATGTATGAAAATATAACTTATATTCTTGTACATTGGAGCAGTATTATATAACTACTATAATACTGCCCCCTATGTACGAGAATATAACTACTATAATACTGCTCCTCTGTACAAGAATATAACATATAACTACTATAATACTGCTCCTCTGTACAAGAATATAACTACTATAATACTGCTCCTATGTACAAGAATATAATTACTATAATATTGTCCCCTATGTACAAGAATATTACTGCTATAATACTGCCCCTATGTACAAGAATAGAGCTACTATAATACTGCCCTTATGTACAAGAATATAACTACTATAATACTGCTCCTATGTGTAAGAATATCACTACTGTAATACTGCCCCTATGTGCAAGAATATAACTACTATAATACTGCTCCTATGTGCATGAATATAACTACTATAATACTGCCCTTATGTACATGAATATAACTGCTATAAAACTGCCCCTATGTTCAAGAATATAACTACTATCATACTGCTCCTATGTACAAGAATATAGCTACTATAATACTGCCCCTATGTACAAGAATATAACTACTATAATACTGCCCCTATGTATAAGAATATAGCAACTATAATACTGTCCATATGTACAAGAATATAACTACTATAATACTGCTCCCTATGTACAAGAATATAACTACTATAATACTGCTCCTATGTGCAAGAATATAACTACTATAATACTGCTCCTATGTACAATCATATAACTACTATAATACTGCCCCTATGTGCATGAATATAACTACTATAATACTGCTCCTATGTACAAGAATATAACTACTATAATACTGCTCCTATGTACAAGAATATAACTACTATAATACTGCTCCTATGTGCATGAATATAACTACTATAATACTGCCCTTATGTACATGAATATAACTGCTAGAATACTGCCCATTTGTTCAAGAATATAACTACTATAATACTGCTCCTATGTACAGGAATATAACTACTATAATACTGCCCCTATGTACATGAATATAACTACTATAATACTGCTCCTATGTACAGGAATATAACTACTATAGTACTGCCCCTATGTACAAGAATATAACTACTATAATACTGCCCCTATGTTCAAGAATATAACTACTATAATACTGCCCATTTGTTCAAGAATATAACTACTATAATACTGCCCCTATGTTCAAGAATATAACTGCTATAATACTGCCCCTATGTACAAGAATATAACTGCTATAATACTGCTCCCTATGTACAAAAATATAACTACTATAATACTGCTCTTATGTACAAGAATATAACTACTATAATGCTGCCCCTATGTACAAGAATATAACTACTATAATACTGCTCCTATGTACAAGAATATAACTACTATAATACTGCCCCTATGTACAAGAATATAACTACTATAATACTGCCCCTATATACAAGAATATAACTACTATAATACTGCCCCTATATACAAGAATATAACTACTATAATACTGCTCTTATGTACAAGAATATAACTACTATAATGCTGCCCCTACGTACAAGAATATAACTACTATAATGCTGCTCCTATGTACAAGAATATAACTACTATAATACTGCCCCCTATGTTCAAGAATATAACTACTATAATGCTGCTCCTATGTACAAGAATATAACTACTATAATACTGCTCCTATGTACAAGAATATAACTACTATAATACTGCTCCCTATGTTCAAGAATATAACTACTATAATACTGCTCCCTATGTTCAAGAATATAACTACTATAATGCTGCCCCTATGTACAAGAATATAACTGCTATAATACTGCTCCCTATGTTCAAGAATATAACTACTATAATGCTGCCCCTATGTACAAGAATATAACTGCTATAATACTGCTCCCTATGTTCAAGAATATAACTACTATAATACTGCCCCTATTTCCCGTTGTATTGTAATGGACTTCCATATAAGTAAATAAGATATAGACCATAAAATAAGGAAACAAAAAGATAACACCATAAAAAAAATTAAGCGAAAACAAATAAATAGTAAAAAAGGAAAGAAAGATAATTATAAATTGGCAAAAAAAAATTAAAAATAGAGCATGAGCCGCACCTCCAAAAATACGTTTTGATCTAAAGCCGCTATGCAAAAATCTGTAAAACTGAACATGAGGTTCTTAGACTAACATTCTTTCTTGTTACAATTTATATAAATATAAATTGTAACAGGAATAGAAATAAATTAAAAAGTGTAAATCATTCCTGGATATTATAAAAAGATTAGAAAATGAAATGGGTAAAACTATTTTCATTTGACTTTATTTTAGTGTAATTATCACGTATTCATATATTGATAGGTTGGATGACTTGTTTCCGATTCTAGATGGTGGAGCGCGGATGGTAAATCGCTTGAGAGCCATGATTTGTTCTGTCATCGGGTCAGGTCGCCTCTCGTTTTATTAACTGCACGTCTACCTCCGAACACAATCTAATTTCTAATGGTAGAAGAAATAACGTCTTTGCTTTACGACATTTATTATAACTGGTATAAAGGATATCTCCAGCTGAGAATTAGTCAATAGCACAAACCTCTGAAGTATTTCCGTGGCGAGAACGTTCGTACTGTTTCCTTCCCCACATCCCCCTGCGCGGCGCTGCACGTTCTCGTAGTACTGACACAGTTCTGTCAATCTGCTTTGAAAGCAGTCACTTGAGCTTGTGTTTTCTGTCGGTCGGGGCATACGATGAGGTAATTATCTATTATAATCTGGGGTCTCCAGGCAGCTGTCTATCTCTGTCAACGTCATATGAACCAAACCGTACTGTCGAAACATATGTACATAAAAATAAGACTGAAAAAAAGCAAATTGTAACATTCCTTTTTTTTAAAAAATGATGTTTCATATATTTTAGTTCCTCGTGGGTGTGGCTAGGATCTTTGGGGGTGTGTCTGTGAATATTTTAGCTACATTAAACTGCATAACGGTGTATAGGAGAATTAGTAACGCTTTTTTTGGAGGTGGGGAGGCAGCATTTTAATATTTTTATGGTATCTTCTAGATGCTGTACCATGGCCCTTTAAGAAGCCTTTAGGTTACTTTTTTTTTTAATTGTCTGTAGCGACCTAATGCCTTTTTTTAGTTTGCATACCTATTTTTTCCAGTATCTATTTTATATAGACTGCTTCCAGTTTGCTTTTTTTTTTCACCCTGGCAGCTTCCTTCTCTCCTTTAAAGCAGAAAGCGTAGCTTAAAGGGTTAATTTGACCCAAAATGAAATTTGTCTCAAATTTTCAGAAATTTACTGAACCCAATAATTTGCAATTCACTTTTTCCCGAATCGCCCCAAAAAATGCCTGCCACCATTTTACGGAAAGCGGAAATATCATCAGACAGAAAAGGCCTGTATAAAAGCAGAGGCAAAGAATGCAGCAGTCATTTTGTGGTGAGTCTGGATAATGAAAGAACGTCATGGCTAATGAAAATATATGTTTGAGAGTGTAGCAAAAGAGTCCTCAAAGTGTGTGCTCTACTGATGGAAAAAAAATGGCATGAAAAACAGCTTTTTTGGACATATTTACCATAGAGCTAAGGAGTAAAAGCCAAAAAACACTGAAATAACATTACAGATAGTGTGTGACAGCAAAGCAGTGAAGAACAGTTATTATCGGACTACCCACAGCCATATATGCTGAGGTCATTTGGATATTACTAAGGTTATGTTTGCACCAATGAGCTTGAAAGCGGTTGTACACAGTCCTAGGTGACCCCAGAGTGTTACATTCCTCGGTTCAGGGCATTTGGAGGCAAAACTCATTAATTTAAATTTCAAAAGATTTTCTCATCTCTATTATTAACAAAAAAAAATCAAATTACCATCTACCATATAGGAAAGCCAGTATAGCCAAACTCTACCCAGCAGTCCCATAGACAATGAATAGAGGTATATGAACCTCTACTCCATTCAATATGGGGTTGCAGAGCTTTATTTTGGGGGTCTCAGATCTTTGATCTCAGGATCATTAGCTGTGCCACATGATCAACAATTTACTCCCTATAACATGGATATTTGGAGAATTACCCTTTAAAGGTTTTATCGATGATCTTTTTTTTCATTTTTTTTACTATGGGCCTAAAAACTAACAGGCAGATCCTCCTTCTCGATGTCGGAAACAGAGTGGTCATTGACCACTCCTACCGCTATTCAGCTGCTCCACATCAACAAAGCCGCTCTTCCTCTTCCGGGCTGCCAATGCCATCCTGATTGACAGCCAGCTCCCCGCAGTTAGGCAGCGGGGAGCCAGCTGTTAATCAGTACTATTTCCGCATTCAAGTCTCGTCAACAGAGCAGAGCAGAAAAGAAGCCAAGAGCGAAAGAGAAGCCGGAAAGTTTACGTATCACTCCACCTACACTTCCAATAGACACCTGAATTTGCTGGGTTTGGTAAATATCACTACTTGGACGGACATTTTTGTATGTCTTGTGTAATGCTGTAACATTTCCGCTGTAGGCGGAACGAGCCCAGAAAGTGTCCATGATGATCAGCCGATTGCCGTAGCGACAGCCATTGACCGCTGGTGGACTGTACACTTTTAATAGACCGATATAATTAATTATTCTCTTATCGAAGTGAATTGATAAAGTATTTGTTACCCAACTCCTATCGATAAGTTTTGGAGTGCGTCCAAAATTTTGCAGGATTTTCCAAAATTTTGGAAAAATCATCCCGATCTGAAAAGGGTCAAACTTTCCCAACAAAGAGGGCGAGTGCTCGATTTTGGACAGTCCCGAGCTGCGACTTATTTCTCCAATCCAGATATTGCCAAATATGAGTGCGCCTATCACGTGACCGCGCATATTTTATGGAGATCTTAAGAATCTCTCTTTGCTAAGTGCAGACGTTATTGAGTAGGGACATTTTTGGGGGGCAGAGGAGATGCCCTTTAAGATGTTGATACTTATAACCACGTTCTAAAATGTTACATTGTGTCGTTACGAGTCGAATCCGGTAAAACCCGCTTCCCTGCCTGTTATTAGACACAATTGGGTCTGTGCAGTCGCGGTGACATTTTCTTCCTTCTCTCCCGTCGAGTGCTTTTCTCGATGATACAAACACAGTAATATTTTCCAAAAATCCAGATCGCCCTGACCCGAGGCGGCCCCTCGATACTCCCCTTCTTCTGTGCAGACACAGTTATCGCCGCTTCCCTGTGCAATGCCATTTTTTTTTCGGTCTTCAATGCTGATTATGTGACGTCCCCGATGACTTCTCAGCCGAGCTGATGTAAAGGCCGGTAACAAAAGCAGATGAGCTAACGGTATCGAAAAATAAATAGAGGCAGCCCTGAGGAATCTCCAGACAAGGGCGCATTTGTTTTCCTAGAATAACTTCCTTGCTATAATTAGGGGGCAGATCTTTTTTTTTTTCTTCTAAGATTCTCGATTTATTCATGAATTTTGAACACACGCTCGTTGCTATCGAGCCTAATATTCATGTCCTCTTTGAGCAATGCTCAGTGCGCTGCCTCCCTATAAACCATATTTAAAGGGATTGTCCACTATTTTGTTTTTTTACCATGGTGGTATTAAATCAATAAAAATAGAAAACGACTATTCTCCTGTACCACTGCCCGTGAAACTTGATAGTCACTTGAATGCTGTAGTTGATAGTGGCCACTGATTGGCTGCAGCGGTGATGTTCTGTATGAGCGAGAGCAAGGAGACTGTCTCTTCCAACCCCTCCACATGCAGACCAACTCTTTGCAGTTGACCGCAAAAAAGAAACTCCCCCCAGCCGTTACCCCGCTCCGCTGCCCAGGTCCGCACAGATCTCATCACTCCCGCTTCAAGTTGGGACATCATGTGATCTCTGCAGCCAATTAAAAGCCACTGATTGGCTGCAGTGGTGACAAACTGTCTGAGTCTGAAAAGACAAGTGGCTGCATTTGTGGCTTACCTTCTATGCTGGAAGAGACCGTGAAAGACCATGTGTTCTAGATAAGAAGGATTGAAATTAGTGACTGCTAATTGGCTGCAGCAGTCATGTGACATCCTTACCAGACAAGTAAGCGAGGACAAGGACAAGGAAGCGGGTGAGTGGCATCATGAGATCACAGCAGCCGATTAGCAGCCATTGATTAGCTGCAGCTGTGATTCTCTTTCTAAGCGGCTAGAAAGAGCTAAGTGACTGGCTGCAGCTGTAATGTGCAGTCAGCGCGGAGGTAACATGGTATCCCTGTTGGTTCCTTTGCTTCTTCTTCCAGTAAGGATAGCAAGTGGCCATTGTAGCCAATTAGGAGCCACTGACTGGCTGCAGTGGTGATGTTTCTTCTGAGCCAGAAGAGACATAACATAGTAACATAGTAACATAGTTAGTAAGGCCGAAAAAAGACATTTGTCCATCCAGTTCAGCCTATATTCCATCATAATAAATACCCAGATCTAGGTCCTTCTACAGAACCTAATAATTGTATGATACAATATTGTTCTGCTCCAGGAAGACATCCAGGCCTCTCTTGAACCCCTCGACTGAGTTCGCCATCACCACCTCCTCAGGCAAGCAATTCCAGATTCTCACTGCCCTAACAGTAAAGAATCCTCTTCTATGTTGGTGGAAAAACCTTCTCTCCTCCAGACGCAAAGAATGCCCCCTTGTGCCCGTCACCTTCCTTGGTATAAACAGATCCTCAGCGAGATATTTGTATTGTCCCCTTATATACTTATACATGGTTATTAGATCGCCCCTCAGTCGTCTTTTTTCTAGACTAAATAATCCTAATTTCGCTAATCTATCTGGGTATTGTAGTTCTCCCATCCCCTTTATTAATTTTGTTGCCCTCCTTTGTACTCTCTCTAGTTCCATTATATCCTTCCTGAGCACCGGTGCCCAAAACTGGACACAGTACTCCATGTGCGGTCTAACTAGGGATTTGTACAGAGGCAGTATAATGCTCTCATCATGTGTATCCAGACCTCTTTTAATGCACCCCATGATCCTGTTTGCCTTGGCAGCTGCTGCCTGGCACTGGCTGCTCCAGGTAAGTTTATCATTAACTAGGATCCCCAAGTCCTTCTCCCTGTCAGATTTACCCAGTGGTTTCCCATTCAGTGTGTAATGGTGATATTGATTCCCTCTTCCCATGTGTATAACCTTACATTTATCATTGTTAAACCTCATCTGCCACCTTTCAGCCCAAGTTTCCAACTTATCCAGATCCATCTGTAGCAGAATACTATCTTCTCTTGTATTAACTGCTTTACATAGTTTTGTATCATCTGCAAATATCGATATTTTACTGTGTAAACCTTCTACCAGATCATTAATGAATATGTTGAAGAGAACAGGTCCCAATACCGACCCCTGCGGTACCCCACTGGTCACAGCGACCCAGTTAGAGACTATACCATTTATAACCACCCTCTGCTTTCTATCACTAAGCCAGTTACTAACCCATTTACACACATTTTCCCCCAGACCAAGCATTCTCATTTTGTGTACCAACCTCTTGTGCGGCACGGTATCAAACGCTTTGGAAAAATCGAGATATACCACGTCCAATGACTCACCGTGGTCCAGCCTATAGCTTACCTCTTCATAAAAACTGATTAGATTGGTTTGACAGGAGCAATTTCTCATAAACCCATGCTGATATGGAGTTAAACAGTTATTCTCATTGAGATAATCCAGAATAACATCCCTCAGAAACCCTTCAAATATTTTACCAACAATAGAGGTTAGACTTACTGGCCTATAATTTCCAGGTTCACTTTTAGAGCCCTTTTTGAATATTGGCACCACATTTGCTATGCGCCAGTCCTGCGGAACAGACCCCGTCGCTATAGAGTCCCTAAAAATAAGAAATAATGGTTTATCTATTACATTACTTAGTTCTCTTAGTACTCGTGGGTGTATGCCATCCGGACCCGGAGATTTATCTATTTTAATCTTATTTAGCCGGTTTCGCACCTCTTCTTGGGTTAGATTGGTGACCCTTAATATAGGGTTTTCATTGTTTCTTGGGATTTCACCTAGCATTTCATTTTCCTATCTCTCTTTTCTGGCTCAGATGGATTGGCTGCAGCAGTCAAAGGAAGCAAGAAGCCCTGTGGGGACAGGTGTAGTGCTATTGAGGAACAATGGGGGTTTATTTTTAAAGCCTATTTTTTTTTTTTTTTAAATCTATATTGGTCCATTTTAAAGTAAACCTGATGGACATCCCAAAGATAATCTGTCCGTGAGATCAACAACCCCAAACCACATATGCAGGTTGAAATGTAGATCCTCCGAAACCTTTATATCTTCTATTTGTTGCTGCATTATTGATAAATCAGTGTTTTAATACAGAGCACTTCCCAAGCTTTTACCTCCTGTCTAATTTCCTTTTTTGGCACCTCACATCACATTGCCAGTATGCTATCATTCTAACTAATGAGGCTGGTGCTAAAAAAAAAAAAATCACCTGGGGATGTAGAGATTTCCTAGGTGCTCTGTCACACCTAAAGCACTTAACACCTCATTTGCATATGAATGAAAATTCTAATTACTTGGAAAATGCAGCAACAGATAGAAGATATAAAGGCGTTGATTGATTTATATTTCAAAGACCTGCATGTCCATCTATGTGATTTGAGGGGTTGATTTTACAGACAGATTGCCTTTGAGGCCTATGGAAATAACAGATAAATTGTAAGACATCTTTTAGGTTACCTTTAAAACCTTGAGAAATAATAGCTAAGGTGTAAGACATCTCCTCTGAGTCAATTTATAGACTTATTATGCGTTTACACTGAAAGATTATCATGGAGGAGCTTTCCTTGGAATTATGAGAAAAAAAGAAAAGATGGGCAAAAGATCGTTGTTCTCGGCAGCTCATCACTTTGCGTAAACAGGACTTGTGCTGTCGAGAGCACTGACAGTCTATGTGCCCTGAAGGATGCACTACAGATCATACATGCATGTCTGGGTATGAAAGTTTATTGGATCTGCAAGTATTTATCACCCATGGACTGGACAGGCCATAAGAGGTGCAGAACTCCTCTTCCTAGCTAAGGATCTTCTAGTGATCGACAGAGATCTCAACATTCAGACTGCTCGTTAATCAAATATTTTGTACCTATTAAAAGGGACAGGTGATAAACGAGTTGGGTTGATATACCCCTTTAAAGAAAAATTTCCAAAGAAGTCATCCGATTTCGGGGGATTGGGCCTGTCAACGTTTTATCTGCTCAGTCGTTTATTTGAATAATACACATGCAATACTATATTTCTCCAGAAGTGGCCGCCACATGGCATATGTAAATTCTTACACTCAGCAAAAAAAAAAAAAAAAACGGTAATAATTTTGGAGATGGAATTCCCCTTTAATTAGTTAAATTAACACTAAGGATCTTAAAAAAAAAAAAAAACAACCGCTTCTATGAAACAGTCAACACGTAGCTCGATAGGTTAAATAACCCCCTCGGGTGGTTTATACAACGAGACACTTTTTTTTTTTTTTTTTTATTGTCAGTTTCCAAATTAAAGCTGCGTTATCTCATTGACTGAGCTTTAAAGGGAACGCGACAAGTGAAGTCCGGGCTCCTGGAAGCTTCCTGAGAGACTTGGATAAATTCCCATTCACAAAGATCAGAAAACTTGTCGTCAGATCCAACGCTAGTGCGGCGTCTGTCAGCTTATCAGATCTCAATATTAATTAGTTATGATTCCTCGTTTGATACGACCATGATTGCATCTTTATATCAGTTCATAGCTGGCGTAATCAAAACCGAGCCGCCACCGGTGGGGACGCAGAAGAAAAGCCACCGATGGATTGGAAATCAGAACCAACTACATTATGGCTCTGGCTGCGTCTCATCTGGCGGGAACACATACCGCTGCTGCCATCTGTGACTCCACGGCGCCTTTAGGCCGGCCTCACACTCAGCATATAAAAATACGGTCCGTATTTTACAGCCGTAATACGCCACAAAATTCAAAAAATGGTGGTCCGTATGTCATCCGTAGGCAGGGTGTGTCAGCGTATTTTGCGCATGGAATCCTCCGTATGTAATCCGTATGGCATCTGTACTGCGAGATTTTCTCGCAGGCTTGCAAAACCGACATACAATGGATCCATGGGCGCAAATAATCGTAAAAACATAAATACTGTTTATATATATATATATATATATATATATATATATATGTCAGTGAGACACACACATATATATATATTAATATATCATACAGCGCTAGATAGCTTAAAAGGCGGTAATTCAATTACCGGCTTTTGCTTTCTCCTTCCTAAACCCGACATGATATGATACATGGTTTACATACAGTAAACCATCTCATATCCCCTTTTTTTTTGCATATTCCACACTACTAATGTTAACTCTAGCTATTAAATTAAAGGGTTAAATCGCGGAAAAAATTGGCGTGTGCTCCCGTGCAATTTTCTCCGCCAGAGTGGGAAAGCCAGTGACTGAGGGCAGATATTAATAGCCTGGAGAGGGTCCACGGTTATTGCCCCCCCCCTGGCTAAAAACACCTGCCCCCAGCCACCCCAGAAAAGGCACATCTGGAAGATGCGCCTATTCTGGCACTTGGCCTCTCTCTTCCCATTCCCGTGTAGCGGTGGGATATGGGGTAATGAAGGGTTAATGTCACCTTGCTATTGTAAGGTGACATTAAGCCAGATTAATAATGGAGAGGCGTCAATTATGACACCTATGCATTATTAATCCAATAGTATGAAATGGTTAAAAAACACACACACACACACACACATTATTACAAAGTATTTTAATGAAATAAATACACAGGTTTTTGTAATATTTTATTATACTGGTAATCCGCCTGAAGACCCTCGTTCTGTAAAAAAGGTAAAATAAAAAAACAACAATATCCCATACCTTCCGTCGTTCTGTCACATCCCACGATGTTAATCCATCTGAAGGGGTTAACTAATTTTACAAGCAGAAGCTCTGCTAATGCAGCTGTGCTCCTGCCTGTAAAACCCCGGGGAATGAATGGAATGTAGGTCAATGACCTGTAGCTACCTTCAGTCGCGGTGATGCGCCCCCTGCTGAATGTCCTCATATGAACTCGAGCGTGGGAAAATATTCTGAAAAGTTCCACTCTGGCGGAGAAAATTGTGCAGGAACCCACGCCAATTTCTTCCGCGATTTAACCCTTTAATTTAATAGCTAGCGCGCCCAAATTTTGCATATACACACTACTAACATTAGTAGTGTGGATTATGCAAAAAAAAAAGGGATATGAGATGGTTTACTGTATATAAACCATGTCTCATATCATGTCGGGTTTGAGAAGGAGATAGCAAAAGCGGCAATTGAATTACCGGCTTTAAAGCTATCTAGCGCTGCATCTATATATATAATTGTCTAAGGGTTTTTCCGTCTGTCGGTCTGTCTGTCTGTCTTTCTGTCTGTCTGTCGTTCTGTCTGTCTGTCTGTCTGTCCTGGAAATCCCGGCTCTCTGATTGGTCGAGGCCGCCAGGCCTCGACCAATCAGAGACCGGCACAGCATCGACGTAGAAATCCCGCGTCTCTGATTGGTCGAGGCCGCCAGGCCTCGACCAATCAGCAACGGGCACAGCGACGATGATGTCATAAAGGACGTAGAAATCCCGCGTCTCTGATTGGTCGAGGCCGCCAGCGACGATGATGTCATAATGGTTGCCATGGCGACGATGATGTCATAAAGGTTGCCTCAACCAATCAGCAACGGGCACAGTCTGCCGCGAATTCTGGAATCATCATTGTCCATATATTACAGGGACTTGCATATCCTAGAATACCCGATGCGTTAGAATCGGGCCACAATCTAGTTAAATATAAATATATATACATATATGTGTCTCAATGATATATATATATATATATATATATTCTATGTGTACACATTTATTCTACCTATTCTATTGTAAGCTGTCAGTGTGATTTTACTGTACACCGCAATGAATTGCCGGCTTTTCTCTCTAACAGCGCTGCGTATTTCTCGCAAGTCACACTGCTGGTCCGTGTGTAATCTGTATTTTTCTCGCCCCCATAGACTTTCATTGGCGTATTTTTTGCGCAGTACGGTGACAAACGCAGCATGCTGCAATTTTCTACGGCCGTAGAAAGCCGTATAATACGGATCAGTAAAATACGGCAGATAGGAGCAGAGGCATAGAGAAGCATTGTACCGTATACAATCCGTATTTTCTGCACCTCTCATACGTCCGTAAAACTCGGTAGTGTGAGGCCGGCCTAATGTATTATATCAGCCACTCCTAGAAATAGTGGGGTCTTCTGGAGTCCTGTAATAGTCCTTACTCCCAAAGTAAAGCCGCTGTCCAAGAGTGATGAGCAGGGTAAGAATGGGGCAGGGAAAGAATCCATATGGGGCCTAGGATGTCTGGTATGGGGTCTGTAGAATGGGGGGTACAGTTTGGTATCTAAATTAAGGGGTCGTATGGGGTCTGTAGAATGGGGGGTACAGTTTGGTATCTATATTAAGGGGTCGTATGGGGTCTGTAGAATGGGGGGTACAGTTTGGTATCTATATTAAGGGGTCGTATCGGGTCTGTAGAAAGGGGGTACAGTTTAGTATCTATATTGAGGGGTCGTATGGGGTCTGTAGAAAGGGGGTACAGTTTAGTATCTATATTAAGGGGTCGTATGGGGTCTGTAGAAAGGGGGTACAGTTTAGTATCTATATTAAAGGGTTGTATGGGGTCTGTAGAAAGGGGGGGTACAGTTTAGTATCTATATTAAGGGGTCGTATGGGGTCTGTAGAAAGGGGGTACAGTTTAGTATCTATATTAAGGGGTCGTATGGGGTCTGTAGAAAGGGGGTACAGTTAAGAATCTATATTGAGGGGTTGTATGGGGTCTGTAGAAGGGGGGGTACAGTTTAGTATCTATATTAAGGGGTCGTATTGGGTCTGTAGAAAGGGGGTACAGTTTAGTATCTATATTAAGGGGTCGTATGGGGTCTGTAGAAAGGGGGTACAGTTAAGAATCTATATTGAGGGGTCGTATGGGGTCTGTAGAAAGGGGGTCCAGTTTGGTATATATATTAAGGGGTGGTATGGGGTCTGTAGAAAGGGGGTACAGTTAAGAATCTATATTAAGGGGTCGTATCGGGTCTGTAGAAAGGGGGTCCAGTTTGGTATATATATTAAGGGGTGGTATGGGGTCTGTAGAAAGGGGGTACAGTTTAGTATCTATATTAAAGGGTTGTATGGGGTCTGTAGAAAGGGGGGGTTCAGTTTAGCATCTATATTAAGGGGTTGTATGGGGTCTGTAGAAAGGGGGGTACAGTTCGGTATTTATATTAAAGGGTCTTCTTTGAGGTTGCTTATTTGGTAGCCCGGAGGTATTTTCATTTTTTGCGTTTTCGTTTTTCGCTCTTTTTCTTCCCAGAGCCATATTATTGTTTTTTTCTTTTTCAGTCAATACGGCCATGTGAGGTCTTGTTTTTTGCAGGACAAGTCGTACTTTTGAGCGACACCATTGGTTTTACCATATTGTGTACTGGAAAACGGGAAAAAAATTCCAAGTGCGGTGAAATTTCAAAAAAAGTGCAATCCCACAGTTGTTTTTTTTTTTTTTTACCATGTTCACTAAATGCTAAAACTGACCTAATAACTGTAATATTTATTAATCATTTAATACCATTTTGCTGCAGATAGGTTCTTTTGATCGCCCGTTATTGCACTTTACTGCAATGTTGCGGTGACCAAAAAGACGTAATTCTGGCGTTTTTACTTTTTTTTTATCGTTATGCCGTTTAGTAACATAGTAACATAGTAACATAGTTAGTAAGGCCGAAAAAAGACATTTGTCCATCCAGTTCAGCCTATATTCCATCATAATAAATCCCCAGATCTACGTCCTTCTACAGAACCTAATAATTGTATGATACAATATTGTTCTGCTCCAGGAAGACATCCAGGCCTCTCTTGAACCCCTCGACTGAGTTCGCCATCACCACCTCCTCAGGCAAGCAATTCCAGATTCTCACTGCCCTAACAGTAAAGAATCCTCTTCTATGTTGGTGGAAAAACCTTCTCTCCTCCAGACGCAAAGAATGCCCCCTTGTGCCCGTCACCTTCCTTGGTATAAACAGATCCTCAGCGAGATATTTGTATTGTCCCCTTATATACTTATACATGGTTATTAGATCGCCCCTCAGTCGTCTTTTTTCTAGACTAAATAATCCTAATTTCGCTAATCTATCTGGGTATTGTAGTTCTCCCATCCCCTTTATTAATTTTGTTGCCCTCCTTTGTACTCTCTCTAGTTCCATTATATCCTTCCTGAGCACCGGTGCCCAAAAAATAATTGGGCTCGTCCGGGATTTGAACCCGGGACCTCTCGCACCCTAAGCGAGAATCATACCCCTAGACCAACGAGCCACCTTCTTGTGTAATTGGGTTAATTCTTTTTATATATTGATAGATCGGGCGATTCTGAACGCGGCGATACCAAATATGTGTAGCTTTGACTTTTTTATTGTTTTATTTTGAATGGGGCGAAAGAGGGGGGAATTTGGAACTTTTATATTTTTTTCATTTTTTAAATATTTTTAAAAACTATTTTTTTTTCCCACTTTTGGCATGCTTCAATAGTCTTCATAGAAGACTAGAAGCTGCAACAACCCGATCGGCTCTGCTACATACCTGAATGTAGAAGAATTACTCACCGGGCGGCGCTCATAGCAATCCAGCAGTGACAACCATAGAGGTCTACTGGAGATCTCTGGTTGTCATGCCAACCCATTGGTGACCCGCGGTCATGTGACACGGGCGTCAATGGGTGGGATTTCCGGCGCGGTTGTCGGAAGCGCGTGTTATATGCCGCTGTCAGAGGCCAAATAATAAAAACATACCAAGTCCAAAAGATGATTTTTTAATTAAAGGGGTATTTTTCAAGTGTAGAAGTTATACCCTATCCAATGGAAAAGGGATAATTTCTCAATCACTGGGGGTCCGACCACTGAGACCCTCAGTGATCTAGATCAGGGGTCCCCAACTCCAGTCCTCAAGGCCCACCAACATGTCATGTTTTCAGGATTTCCTTAGTCTTGCCCAGGTAATAATTGCATCACCTGTGCAATGCAAAGGAAATCCTGAAAACATGACCTGTTGGTGGGCCTTGAGGACTGGAGTTGGGGACCCCTGATCTAGAGAACTACAAGTGATTGGATTGCGCTCGGTAATCTGTTGTTGACGTTGAATGGAGTGGTGGTGCGCATGATTGAGCTTCAAAGCCCTGATTGTCGGGATCGGAGGGTGTCCCAACGGTTGGATCCCCAGTGTTTGGGAAGCTATCCCCTATCCCATTGACAGGGAATAACTTCCAAATTTGAGAATACCCCTTGTAGGCTTCTCCCTCCCAAGACACAGACCATGTGCTAAATAACCGCCTCTATTATATAGGCTGTTAACCACATCCATAGGTGAGGTATATGGTTAACCAGACCCGCCCATCTCTCACAGATACCCGCAACCCGGTCCCAGGTGCACCAAACGAACCTACTCGTGTTTACATGCACTAAAGAAAATACTCCGGGTTACACAGAGCGCAGCCATCTCTGTGACACATTGACTACACGGCCATTAGCCTTTTTACACCCTTTAAGCCTTTAATACCTCTGTGCTCCATAGGAGCATAGCAGTATTATACGCGGTAGATGTAGGAGGCCAACTGGATGTCTTCTCTGGAGATACATGTATGGTGTCTATATATATATATATATATATATATATATATATATATATATATATATATATATATGTATACCTTTATACAGAAATTCTGCAGTTCAGGCTCTAATGAAATCTTCAGCTCCGGAGGGAATAATCAGATGAGATCATTAGCGCGGCACTTTAGCTAAAATATGAACTTTTTGGAAGCGAACGTGAAAAGGAAAGACTGAAGCGCCGCATAATGAACTCGGAGCTTGTGCGCTACGTTTCGTTAGTTAAGTTTTCTTTCTTATTTAATTCTCTAATGAACCATTTGGAACTTGGAAATTGGAAAATAATTCAGAGGAACATTACTACAGGAAACAGAAAAACACATTTGCTCCCGGGGCCCGTGGAGAGAAAGGTCCCATTTTAGACTGTTTTCTTTCCCCATGAGAGTGAGAACCTGCAAAGTCAAAAAATGCACCTGAATTCTGAAAATGGGATGGGATCGATAGGACTTAATTAGAAGCTGTCAGTAAGCTGCTGTTGACAGATCCTCTCATTTTTCTACGCCTTTATTTACAACTTCACGGCTGGAAGCCGTCAACATGCTGCTGTTCACAGATCTTTACTTTTTATACGCCTTTATTTAGTACTTCAAAGTCACAAAAATACACGAGTGCAAAGCAAAAATATTCACGTAATCCATGTTCTACAGCCCTCATATCTCCCCACAAAGAACTGTGGTACAACAGAATCAGTAAAGCCGGAGAAGAGCTGTCCAGAATCTTTGCAATGTTGCTTTGACACTTTTTCTATTTTCACATACGGTATTTAAAAATACATTTTTTGCACTTTGCAATGCAGAAAAAAAAATGCTCTGCAGCCTGGAAATTGTCAGCAGATTGCTGTTGACAGATCTGTCATTTTTATATGCCTTTTATTTAGTACATCCATAACATAATTTTTCAGAGTCAAACATGTATAAAAAAGGCTCCAGATCGTGAATATTCATACGTCCTGACCTGTAAAAATATTGTTTGACATCATGATATTTGTGTGCAAAGTTTTGATGTTTTACTGTTTTACTTCATTCCCAATTCAGTTTTACTCCTTGCTGTGTGAAAAAAAACCCTGTCATGCTACCTGGAAGCTGTCAGCAAGCTGCTGTTGACAGATCTGTCATATCTTATACATCTCTATTTAGTATTTCGAAAGCATTATTAACCCCTTTCTGACCTCGGACGGGATAGTACGTCTGAGGTCAGAACCCCCGTTTTGATGCGGGTTCCGGCGGTGAGCCCGCATCAAAGCAGGGACATGTCAGCTGTTTTGAACAGCTGACATGTGCCCACAATAGCGACGGGTGGAATCGCGATCCACCCGCCGCTATTAACTAATTAAATGCCGCTGTCAAACCCTGACAGCGGCATTTAACCGGCGCTTCCGGCCATAGGGCAGGAAATGAGCGCATCGCCAACCCCCGTCACATGATCGGGGGTCAGCGATGCTTCTGCATAGTAACCATAGAGATCCTTGAGACCTCTATGGTTGCTGATGCTGGATTGCTGGGAGCGCCACCCTGTAGTCGGCGCTCATAGCAATGCAGGAATTCAGCTACATAGGAGCGATCTGATGATCGCGCCCATGTAGCTGAGCCGATCAAGTTGTGCCTGCTTCTAGCCCCCCATGGAGGCTATTGAAGCATGGCAAAAGTAAAAAAAAAAAGTAAAAAAAGAATATAAAAGTTTAAATCACCCCCCTTTCGCCCCATTCAAAATAAAACAATAAAAAATAAATTCAAATCTACACATATTTGGTATCACCGCGTTCAGAATCGCCCGATCTATCAATAAAAAAAAAAGGATTAACCTGATCACTAAATGGCATAGCAAAAAAAAAATTAGAAACGCCAGAATTACTTTTTTTGGTCGCCGCGACATTGCATTAAAATGCAATAACGGTCGATCAAAAGAATGTATCTCAACCAAAATGGTATCATTAAAAACGCCAGTTCGGCATGCAAAAAATAAGCCTTCATCCGACCCCAGATCACGAAAAATGGAGACGCTACGGGTATCGGAAAATGGTGCAATTTTTTGGAGGGGGGGCAAAGTTTGGAATTTTTTTCACCACTTAGATAAAAGAGAACCTAGACACGTTTGGTGTCTATGAACTTGTAATAACCTGGAGAATCATAATATCAGGTCAGTTTAAGCATTTAGTGAACCTAGTAAAAAAGCCAAACAAAAAACAAGTGTGGGATTGCACTTTTTTTGCAATTTCACCGCACTTGGAATTTTTTTCCCGTTTTCTAGTACATGACATGCTAAAACCAATGATGTCGTTCAAAGATACAACTCATCCCTGCAAAAAAACAAGCCCTCACATGGCCATATTGATGGAAAAGTAAAAAAGTTATGGCTCTGGGAAGGAGAGGAGCAAAAAACGAACACGGAAAAACGGAAAATCCCAAGGTCATGAAGGGGTTAACAGAGCTGGTTGTTCCACTGCCAGGTCATTAATCTTTGGCTGTCGGACAGGAGTCCTGATCTGCAATGCGGCGGAGATCGCCACCAGGTGGCAGCAGAGTAGTCAAAACAATCCAGGTTAATATAGGACTGTAGCGCAGTACAAAGGGAATAAGCAAACACATAGTCAATAACAAGCCAAATGGGTCAGTACCAGCCAGGACAAGAGACAAAACAACAGGTCAGGGTCCAAGCCGAGTCAAAAACCAAAGAGTCAATACACGAAAAGGGAACACAGAGTTGGAAAGGGAAGAGGGAAAAACAGACACGGGTTCAGTAAGCAAGCAGCAGGACAAATCAGGGCAAACGGAGTCAGCTACTCATGAGGTAGGCAGAAGCTATAACTGACATGGTCTGCAGCACACAGCATGGATAAATAGCAAACCTGAGACCAGACTGAGGCTGAGAAAGTTAACCCCTGGCATGACTAGACCGGAAAAAGGGTAAGACAGGACTCAAAACCCAGTCTGGATCATGACACTAAGCATGTATCTTATTAAAACAATCTTTTACAGCCAGTGTGCAGTGATCTCTCGACACAGGACTGAGGTATAACGGGAGCTGTAAAGTCACAGCAGAACTGTCTAACCCCTGTGTAATATACATCAAGATGACATTTGCTCATTTTTAAGGAGATTCAGTTTGAACCCTTAAAGGGAACCTGTCACCCCCTTGGCGTTTTTAACTAAAAGAGCCACCTTGTGCAGCACTAATGCTTCATTCTGTCAAGGTCCTTACAGACATGGAGGAGAGAACATGAGCGGCCGCACAGAGCCTGGACCTCAGCCCCACCTTGACCAGAGATGTGAGCCCGGCCCCCAACATCAGGGTCTGACCCACACAAATGCTCTTCTGGATGAAGAGGCAAAAATTCCCAAAGACGCCTCCAAAACCTTGTAGAGCAGGAGTCGTTATGTTTGCCGAGGGGTCGACTCAATATAAATTTCTATGGATGTAGGACGGGAGGCCAGAAAACCTCTTGCAGGTGCAATATGGACGGGGCTTAATACTGGAAAAAATAATTCTGCTACCTGGAAGTAGTCAACAAGCTGCTGTTGACAGATCTCTTTTTTTCCTTTGCCTGAAGGAGCTATGTTTAATTGGTTAATTAACACCTTAAATCCTGTAGTCCTAGTCAGAGGTTGTGCAGAACAGCGTCACCTTGAAAAGTACAATGTAGAGCAGAAAGAACGTGTTTGTAAAACCCTCCCTTGTGACTGGTCCCCCCATGCTCGCTGCATCCCACAGAGACAAGTAGAACACAAACATAAAAAGTCATCTTCGTCCTCGCTCGACAGTAAAACTATCATTAAGCCTCCAGCTTCGACATCTGCGGAGACACAAGACAGCAGACTGACATAACAGGAGCTCAAACGCAACATACATCCCTTCATTTTCCCATCACTGATCACATACAAAAGCCCAATGTGATGAAGCCAAGGACAGGAAGATCTATGGGAAACCGCAAATTAGAATGCCGCTGTTGACTATGAAATCTATAGGGATCCACAGACCCACATATCATTGGATTCGCACTTCGAGAATGCTCAAGGTGCGGGCTTGCTAGGCCTAAAATAGGCTCGTCCATAGAGAGCTTATATATATTCATTCCATTCATGGTTTCATCTTAAGAAATTGTCATGACCTTTCTCTAAGTACTTATAAACCACTAGAATCCTTCCGTGGGCAGCCTATGCCAGCGTCATAGCAGCAAACCATGCCCTGAGGACCTGACATGACCTGACATTTTTCAGAAAGACCACTAATTTAATTACAAACTATGTAATACTTCATTTCTTCTGCGGAGGCACTGTAGGGAAATCAAACCCTCCATGGACAATCTATGCCAATGTCAAAGGGTGTGGCAGCAAATTAATCTGTCCCAAATCTCTCACTCTTGGCATTTTCCAGAAAGACCACTAAATTAATTAAAACGGTGTAATACTTCATTTTTCCTGTGGAGGCACTGTGGGGAAATCAGACCCTTCATAGACAACCTATGCCAATGTTAAAGGGTGTAAGAGCAAATTAATCTGTCCTAAATCTCTCACTCTCGAGGACCTGACATGCCCTGGCATTTTCCAGAAAGACAGTGTAATACTTCATTTTTCCTGCGGAGGCACTGTGGGGAAATCAAATACTTAGAAACAGATTATACCCACAGATTATATCTGATCACATCATCAGGACACCATGTGATCCACTTATTAAAGAGGCTTTCCATTATCTTTAGGATAGGTCATCAATGTCTGATTGGCCATGATCTGACACCTGGAACCGCCATCGATCAGCAGTTATCGGTGTTGGTGGCCACCGGCAAGAAGTACTACACAAAGTGCTTTGTCTACTTATAGTGGAAGCCGCAGGGTACTACACATACTCCCACTATTTAAATCAATAGGAGGTGGAGGTGCAGTACCCTGCAGTGACCACTACAAGTAGACAGAGGAGCTCGGCAAGTGAGTACTTCCTACCGGTGGCCGCCGACACCAATAACAGCTGATCTGCGGGAGTGTTGGGTGTCGGACCCATGCTGATTAGACATTGATGACCTTTGTTAAGAATGGGTCATTAATGTAAAAAGCAGAGGACAACCTCTTAAATACGGATGGTCTCAATCGGAGACCCCTTTTATATTAGATCACCAACTCCATAGGCTTATAACAGCAAGCTAGAGGAATTATTGCATCAATTGGTGACCCATAAAAGTCTATAAAAGAGTAGATGAGGCAATTGCAAATTGCCGAGACCTTCACCTATCCAAAGCCCGGGGGAAATCTAATTATGGAGGTCTTCACTCTTCACTTGGATGGGGTCTCCATTGGACGAACATGTCTATAGCGGATGACCCTTTTAAATTTAAAATTTGAATAAGAAAAATAAGTTTGAGAAGAGTTTTTTTTTTTTTTTAAGTTTCTGTCATGATTAGGGATGGGCGTACCAATTTGCGGGGCAGGAGTGATGTCATCATTGCGGTGTGACACACTGATGGTGGCGTCGGATCCATGTCTCGTCAAAAGCCACCATGGGGATCCTGAATGGTAAGAGATTTGGAAGCCTCCCATCCAGCGGCCAAAGATCTGACTGATGGACCTGAGTCCCGCGAATCGATCTGCCCAACTCCAGTTGTGATTTTTAACCATGCACTGAATCTTGGGGTACCTTAATGGTCCTCCACAAATACTGAAATGTGATGTAGTCAGAGAACCATTGAAAATCAGGAGCAAGACTATACTGGTTGCATCGGGGTCCCTGGAGTCTATGGTGGGCCAAAAAGGTTCTTCTGGCCCATGTGAGAAGACTAAAGCTATTAAAGACTTACGATAGTTGGGTTCCTTGTTGGAGATTTGCATTGGAGCCATCTTGAAGTTATGCCATTGTTGAAGAATCAGGGAGTAAAAAGATTTTGCAACAGTGAGTATATTATGAAAAAGTTTGTATTTTTGGTATTCCCATTGATTTTTGAAGGCCCAGAAAGCCCCTCTAAGGAAATCTGTCTGACAGGTTCGACACGCAATGAATATTTACTTGACATTTCCATGTCAGCAGGACCTTTAATATGCAATCTTAGTCTTTAGATGATTGAAATGTGCAATGAATTTTGCAGATGCCGCTCTTCAATCCGCTGGGTTTTTGCATGCGGCTGTCAGGGTTAACCAAGTGTAAGCAAGAGAGAGGCTGGATGTGCACACAATAGCAGAACACTCAATGTCATCCTTGACTGATAATGTGGGATGACGGACACCCACATGGTGCCAATCTGATAATGCCGTTATTATCAGATTCAATACTCCTCCATTTACAATATTTCTTCACTGTCACCTCTTTTTTCTAATTTTGTGTCAAGATTCGGAATGGAGGTGGCTAAGGAGATCTTATTCAAATGTAAAAAAATGACAAGAGCGAGGCTCAGTGGGTAACATATAGTGATTGTTCTGGACAGGGTGGGGAAACTTTTGCCAAGTAAGAAGCATTGGGTAGTGCTAGTGAAAAGTTCCTGAAAAAATGTAACTCCCAAACAATGCGAAAGACACACTGGCGCTGGGCTATAGCCCCAGATATAGCTGCAGGCACCTAGGCAGATTGTGTGCAAACCCATGCCGGACAATAATAAATCAATAATACCAAGTTAAGATGCCGCGCTGGAAAGAGAGACTATGACTAAGAGGTGAGTGAACTCTAGTATCCTACCTCACAGATGAAAGCTAGCGTATCCCCTGGGTTGGAAGGTTGGCTACCGCACTAATGTCCTCCGTAGTGTTGAAAGGGTTGCGGCGTCGGCAATGCACAGATCAAGAGGGAGCGTCCTCCCATGGTACAAAATTCCCCTATACGCTCGCCGCTGTTGGTATCGGCAGGCAGCCTCGGCCGATGGCGCCGCCGAGCAGTTGCGTAGCGAGTAAGGGGCGTGGCTAAGCGGTGACGTCACCTGTCCGTGAGACGGACACTAGTAGGGGCCAATCCCGACGCGTTTCGAGGGAACCGACCCTCTTTCTTTATGAGATTGAATTGTCACTGCTTAGCCGCACCCCTCACTCGCTACACAACTGCTCGGCAGCACCATCGGTCGAGGCTGCCTGCCGATACCAACAGCGGCGAGCGTATAGGGGAATTTTGTATCACGAAAGGACGCTCCCTCTTGATCTGTGCATTGCCGACGCTGCAACTCTTTCAACACTACAGAGGACATTAGTACGGTAGCCAACCTTCCAACCCAGGGGATACGCTAGTGCAGCGCCCCAGAGTCCTGGTCGTTGCAGTAATGTTATTCTTCCACCAGGGGGTGTGATATTACGTCTGATGGCACTAAAGGAGTTCATCCTGCTAGGTATCACAAACCACGTGCGGCAGCATCCTAAGAAAGGATACGAAGAGAATTGTATTGTAGAGAGTGAGACACGAAGTCATAGCACAAGGAGAAGAAAACCAGAAGGACTTCTGCCCGGAGAGAGGCTGCCTCCTTCTGAGGCGCGTAGCCGGTGGCCGGAACACCGAGGGAGTAATAGACTCTACGCTTTACTTCAGAGACCGGCAGGACAGTCAATTCCAAGTTGGCTGCCCGACCTTAATAACTAAGAAGACACGGTGGCAAATTGTGGGGGTCGGGGCATCTCTAGGGTCCCTATAAACAAGCCTCAGGCCATCAGTCATACGGGTTTGTCCTATCCACACCATCTGGGGGACAAAGAGGAAGGAATAACATCTGAAACATCTACAACAGTTGTGAGGACCTTACCGAGTGGCTCAGCAGGGAGGTACTACAACACCCAGGTGCTAGTAGGAAGGCTACTGAATTCTGGATGTGCCTTCAGACCGGCCGGACTCTGCCTACCCTGTGGTCAGGTGCCCTGGACTGTGGATGCTGAAGCCTTCAGTAAAGGTAAAGAGACTGAAACCTTGTGTTCTCGTTATTCTCTGCGCCCTACAGCATTCACCATCTACCAACTAGAATGCTTGGTCTGGGGGAAAATGTGTGTAAATGGGTTAGTAACTGGCTTAGTGATAGAAAGCAGAGGGTGGTTATAAATGGTATAGTCTCTAACTGGGTCGCTGTGACCAGTGGGGTACCGCAGGGGTCAGTATTGGGACCTGTTCTCTTCAACATATTCATTAATGATCTGGTAGAAGGTTTACACAGTAAAATATCGATATTTGCAGATGATACAAAACTATGTAAAGCAGTTAATACAAGAGAAGATAGTATTCTGCTACAGATGGATCTGGATAAGTTGGAAACTTGGGCTGAAAGGTGGCAGATGAGGTTTAACAATGATAAATGTAAGGTTATACACATGGGAAGAGGGAATCAATATCACCATTACACACTGAACGGGAAACCACTGGGTAAATCTGACAGGGAGAAGGACTTGGGGATCCTAGTTAATGATAAACTTACCTGGAGCAGCCAGTGCCAGGCAGCAGCTGCCAAGGCAAACAGGATCATGGGGTGCATTAAAAGAGGTCTGGATACACATGATGAGAGCATTATACTGCCTCTGTACAAATCCCTAGTTAGACCGCACATGGAGTACTGTGTCCAGTTTTGGGCACCGGTGCTCAGGAAGGATATAATGGAACTAGAGAGAGTACAAAGGAGGGCAACAAAATTAATAAAGGGGATGGGAGAACTACAATACCCAGATAGATTAGCGAAATTAGGATTATTTAGTCTAGAAAAAAGACGACTGAGGGGCGATCTAATAACCATGTATAAGTATATAAGGGGACAATACAAATATCTCGCTGAGGATCTGTTTATACCAAGGAATGTGACGGGCACAAGGGGACATTCTTTGCGTCTGGAGGAGAGAAGGTTTTTCCACCAACATAGAAGAGGATTCTTTACTGTTAGGGCAGTGAGAATCTGGAATTGCTTGCCTGAGGAGGTGGTGATGGCGAACTCAGTCGAGGGGTTCAAGAGAGGCCTGGATGTCTTCCTGGAGCAGAACAATATTGTATCATACAATTATTAGGTTCTGTAGAAGGACGTAGATCTGGGGATTTATTATGATGGAATATCGGCTGAACTGGATGGACAAATGTCTTTTTTCGGCCTTACTAACTATGTTACTATGTTACTATGTAACTACACTCTGGGAAGCCCTGGGGACACACTTCACCTGTGGGAAGGGTGTTATGATCTGGTGATTAAGGAGCGACATGCGTCTAGCTCTGAGCAGGTGGCAACTATACTGACCGCAGTCCCTAAGCTCAACACAACACTAGAAGTAGCCGTGGAATGCTCCTAACTCTGCCTAGGCATCTCGTCACAGCCTAAGAGCTAACTACCCCTAAAGATAGAAGCAGGAAAACTATCTTGCCTCAGAGAAAATCCCCAAAGGATAGATTAGCCCCCCACAAATAATGACTGTGAGAGGAGAAGGACATGACATACGTAGTATGAAACAAGATTTAGCACAGGAGGCCACTTCTAGCTAGATAGAAAATAGTACAGGACAGAACGCTGTGCGGTCAGTAATAAAAACTAGAAAAAGTCCACCGCAGAGAAATGCAAAAATCACCACACCTGACTAAAGGTGTGGAGGGCAAACTCTGCTGCCCAGAGCTTCCAGCTTAGCTGAAAAGATCCATACTGAAAAGCTGGACAAATGAACAAAAACAAAGAAAGTGCTGAACAACAAAGTCCACAACAAGAGAACCGCAAAAGGACAAGCAAGGACTTAGCTTTGATGAACTGGTCAGAGTGTCAGGAAAATCCTAAGAGCAATGACTCCAGGCAGGAACAATTGACAACTGGAATTGAATGAGGGATAAGGCTAGACTAATATAGCCGAGCCAGAAAGACGATCAGTGAAAACAGCTGCTGAAGCTAAATCCAAGATGCAGCCATACCACTCAAAACCACAGGAGGGAGCCAAAGAGCAGAACTCACAAAAATGCTACTTACAACCGCCGGAGGGAGCCCAAGAGCGGAATTCACGACAGAAGGGATACCATCTAGCTGCCATTCCATCACCTCAGCGGACCCCTAAGCAGCATCAACCTGACCGAATACCACAGGTGGTGTCACGAACATTATCCTATAAACTGTTGTCCTTTTATTGGACGCCCCTCAAAGGGCCACGGACCGGGTCAAGCCACCGTAACATCCGCCGAACCACAGGACCCGGTGCCGAGTATCCCACTGCCCTGATGTGGGGGTGATCCACTAGCTTTCATCTGTGAGGTAGGATACTGGAGTTTACTCACCTCTTTGTCATAGTCTCTCTTTCCAGCGCGGCATCTTAACTTAGTATTATTAAAAAATGTAACTTCCAGTTTGAGACTTCTCGCTCCTTTCTGGTCCTTTTCTCACAGTATGAGACTGAACAGTCCTCCGAAAAAAAATAAAAAATCACTATTCCCTCTCCTTAAATACTCTGTGCTACAAGAAGAGGCCCCAATCAATATTTTTTAGCAAATCTGACTTGCATTTATTTGTTGGCTCACATCAAGATATTGTTCCTGTCACATACTCTGATTATTCCTCCTTCTGCCTGATGCCTCCTTATGGACCTCTTCTGGTCTCCTCTTGGCCACTGTTGGTGTTCTCCAGACCACCACTGGTCCCCGCTTTGCCACCATTAGTCTCCACCATGCCAATAATGTTCTCTTTTTGGCCACGAGTCTCTTCTTGGCCACTACTGGTCTCATCAGAACCACAACTAGTCTCATAATGGCTACTACTAATTCCAGCTGTCTATCACTGCTCTCATCTTCCTGGCCACCACTAATCTTCTCCTGTCTACCAGTAATCTCCTCCTAGCAACCAATGGTCCTTCAGTCCAATATTGGTCTAAATTTGGCCATTAATGGTTTTATCCAGGCCACCACTAGTTCTCTCTTGGCCAACTTTGGTCTCCTCTATACCACCACTGGTCTCCTCTTAGCCACCACTGGTCTCCTCTTATCCACTACTGGTCTGTCTTTTCTTAGCCAGTAGTGGTCTCATCTTGGCCACCCCGGGCCTACAGTTGTCTATCACTGCTCTCATCCTCGTAGCCACAACTGTTCATCTTCATCATGCCACACCTCTACAGGTCACATTTCCAAGTTTTGGCCCCTTTTCAGGCCAGTAGCTTGTCATCCCCAATCCTCCATCACTCAGAATTTTCTTTAGAACTTTTTCCCATCTCTTTGGGTTGCAGCAATAAGGTCTATTATGTTACTGTTCTGTGCTAAGGTTTTTGCTTGTTCTGTTTCTTTTGGCATCAACGAGACCTGTCTCCTGATCACATCTACTTGTCTGCTGCCAGTCCTGACCACCATTCTGTCTATTGTTGTGAAAAAACTCCACCTGCCCTGACCTTGGCTCCACCAATTGCTGTTTTGATGCCGTAATTGGTTACACCCGTCCTTATATATTTATTTTAAGCATGTTATTCTTTGGGGAACAGACCCATGGATTTCCTGTGAAAACATCCAAATCCTTTAGAAGGGGGTCATCCTTTTAGACTACACTCCTCAGTGCAGCGCACATTACAGCAATTCTATGAGTCCAAACCATTCCAGGTCGACCTCATTATACTGCTAGAAAGATAGATGCCTCTCTTGAATGTAACGCTTCACCTCTGAAATATTCTGTGCTCCTTGAAGGACATTGGTCTTTCCACTATCTGACTCTCACTCTTTATCGTTCGCTCTCCTCGCTCTATTTTATCGAATATAGTCCTGAGTGACCTCTTCCTCTCCTCTTTTGCTCCCCATCTAGTCGTTGGTCGATGATCTTCCCTTCTGCTGATGTTCTCTTCATGGAGACGGTGAAGGTTGGGTGGAGCTGGCAGCTTCCTAGGGTAAATATTTTTTAATGCTTTAATTTCCCCAGACCATCAAGAAACATAAAAATTAATCTCTTCGCAACAGTAGATCATCCTTTTTTTTTTGCTTTTTTTTTTTTTGAGCCGTCAGGAAGAGAACTATTGTTTAATTCAGGTTTTTGTTACATGTAATTTTTTTTTATTTGCATTTGTCCAACTGTCCATATCACTGTATATGTAAAAAAAAAGAATCAGAAATCTTTCAATTTTCACATTGGACACTAGAACTTACACCGCTATATACAGTAGATAATACAGGATCCATCATCCACAATAGCTGATGTCACAACTCACCACCTCCTCCTGTACACTGACTGATAACACCTCTATATACAGTAGATAACACAGTATCCACCATTCACAATAGGTTATGTCACAGCTCACCTTCTCCTTCTGTACAATGACTGATAACACATCTATATACAGTAAATAACACAGCATCAACCATTCACAATTGGTGATGTCACAGCTCACCTCCTCCTCTTGCACAATGACTGATATAACCTCTATATACAGTAGATAACACAGGATCCACCATTTGCAATAGGTGATGTCACAGCTCACCTCCTCCTGTACAATGACAGATAACACCTCTATATACAGTAGATAACACAGGATCCACCATTCACAATAGGTGATGTCACAGCTCACCTCCTCCTCCTGTACAATGACTGATAACACCTCTATATACAGTAGATAACACAGGATCCACCATTCACAATAGGTGATGTCACAGCTCCCCTTCTCCTCCTGTACAATGACTAATAACACCTCTATATACAGTAGATAACACAGGATCAACCATTCACAATAGGTGATATCACAGATCACCTCCTCCTCTTGCACAATGACTGATATAACCTCAATGTACAGTAGATAACACAGGATATACCATTTGCAATAGGTGATGTCACATCTCACCTCCTCCTCCTGTACAATGACTGATAACACCTCTATATACAGTAGATAACATAGGATCCACCATTCACAATAGGTGATGTCACAGCTCACCTCCTCCTCCTGTACAATCACTGATAACACCTCTATATACAGTAGAGAACACAGGATCCACCATTCACAATAGGTGATATCACAGCTCACCTCCTCCTCCTGTACAATGACTGATAATACCTCTATATACAGTAGATAACACAGGATCCACCACTCACAATAGGTGATGTCACAGCTCACCTCCTCCTCCTGTACAATGACTGATAACTCCTCTATATACAGTAGATAACACAGGATCCACCATTCACAATAGGTGATGTCACAGCTCACCTCCTCCTGTACAATGACTGATAACATCTCTATATACAGTAGATAACACAGGATCCACCATTCACAATAGGTGATGTCACAGCTCACCTCCTCCTCCTGTACAATGACTGATAACACCTCTATATACAGTAGATAACACAGGATCCACCATTCACAATAAGTGATGTCACAGCTCACCTCCTCCTCCTGTACAAAGACTAATAACACCTCCATATACAGTAGATAACACAGGATCCATCATTCACAATAGGTGATATCACAGCTCACCTCCTCCTCCTGTACAATGACTGATAATACCTCTATATACAGTAGATAACACAGGATCCACCATTCACAATAGGTGATGTCACAGCTCACCTCCTCCTGTACAATGACTGATAACATCTCTATATACAGTAGATAACACAGGATCCACCATTCACAATAGGTGATGTCACAGCTCACCTCCTCCTCCTGTACAATGACTGATAACACCTCTATATACAGTAGATAACACAGGATCCATCATTCACAATAGGTGATGTCACAGCTCACCTCCTTCTGTACAATGACTGATAACACCTCTATATAGAGTAGATAACACAGGATCCACCATTCACAATAAGTGATGTCACAGCTCACCTCCTCCTCCTGTACAATGACTGATAACACCTCTATATACAGTAGATAACACAGGATCCACCATTCACAATAGGTGATATCACAGCTCTCCTCCTCCTCCTGTACAATGACTGATAATACCTCTATATACAGTAGATAACACAGGATCCACCATTCACAATAGGTGATGTCACAGCTCACCTCCTCCTGTACAATGACTGATAACATCTCTATATACAGTAGATAACACATGATCCATCATTCACAAAAGGTGATGTCACAGCTCACCTCCTCCTCCTGTACAATGACTGATAACACCTCTATATACAGTAGATAACACAGGATCCACCATTCACATTAGGTGATGTCACAGCTCACCTCCTCCTCCTGTACAATGACTGATAACATCTCTATATACAGTAGATAACACAGGATCCATCATTCACAATAGGTGATGTCACAGCTCACCTCCTCCTCCTGTACAAAGACTGATAACACCTCTATATACAGTAGATAACACATGATCCATCATTCACAAAAGGTGATGTCACAGCTCACCTCCTCCTCCTGTACAATGACTGATAACACCTCTATATACAGTAGATAACACAGGATCCACCATTCACATTAGGTGATGTCACAGCTCACCTCCTCCTGTACAATGACTGATAACATCTCTATATACAGTAGATAACACAGGATCCATCATTCACAATAGGTGATGTCACAGCTCACCTCCTCCTCCTGTACAATGACTGATAACACCTCTATATACAGTAGATAACACAGGATCCATCATTCACAATAGGTGATGTCACAGCTCACCTCCTCCTCCTGTACAATGACTGATAACACCTCTATATACAGTAGATAACACAGGATTCATCATTCACAATAGGTGATGTCACAGCTCACCTCCTCCTCCTGTACAATGACTGATAATACCTCTATATGCAGTAGATAACACATGATATGTTGTGAATTCTGCTTTTGGGCTCCCTCCGGTGGTTGTTGATGGTAATGCAGTTATTCCTGAGCAGCAGTCTAGGACAGGTGTTTCGCCTAATTGCAATTCTGACTGGGGTATTTAGCTGTGCAAGATTCATTAGTCCTTGCCAGTAGTCAATGTTCCTTTGGAAGTGTTGGTCCTCTGCCTGGCCTCTCCTGCTTGCTGCCATCTCAGCAAAGATAAGTGTTTGCTTCTTTTTTTAGACACACGGCTGTGTGTTTATTTTCTGTGCTATCTTGTTTCTATTTTGTTCCTGCTAGACTGTTCCTGATGTTTTTCTCAGTCTAGTTGGATTCGCTGGAGTCGCAGATATACTCTCCACATCTTTAGTTAGGTGGTGGAGTTTTTGTATTTTTCTGCTGTGGATATTTTGTAGTGTTTTATGCTTACCGCATAGTATCCTGTACTATCCTTTTCTATCTAGGTAGTAGTGGCCTCCTTTGCTTATCCCTGTTTTCTGTCTGCGTATGTCTTTTCCTCTCCTACTCACAGTCATTATTTGTGGGGGGCTACCTATCCTTTGGGGGTCTACTCTGAGGCAAGAGAGTTTTCCTATTTCCATCTTTAGGGATATTTAGTTCTCCGGCTGTGTCGAGGTGTCTAGGTCTGGTTAGGCACACCCCACGGTGTTGTGAGTTCTGTTTTTGGGCTCCCTCTGGTGGTTACTGATGGTACTGGGTGACTTGTCTTTCCTGGGTTTCTGGGTTCCACCTGTTCCATCAGCATATGGGAGTTTCCTATTTAACCTGGCTTTGCTGGCATTTCCTCGCCGGTTATCAATGTATCCAGTGTGTCTTGTTACCTCTGCTCCCTGCTCCTAGAACCTTCTGGTCAAGCTAAGTTTGGATTTTCCTGTTTTGGTGTTTTGCTTTATTTGGTTTTTAGTCCAGCCTGCAGATATGTGATTCTTGCTGCTGGTTGCTCTAGTGGGCTGAAATTGCTCCTCATGTACCATGAGTTGGCACATGAGTTCAAGTAATTTCAGGATGGTTTTTTGAAGGGTTTTTCGCTGACCGCGCAGTTCACTTTTGTATCCTCTGCTATCTAGCTTTAGCGGGCCTCATTTTGCTGAAACTGTTTTCATACTGCGTATGTGCTTTCCTCTCATTTCACCGTCATTATATGTGGGGGGCTGCTATTTCTGTGGGGGATTTCTCTGGAGGCAAGAGAGGTCTGAGTTTCTTCTAATAGGGGAAGTTAGATCTTCGGCTGGAGCGAGACGTCTAGGATCATCGTAGGCACGTTCCCCGGCTACTTTTATTTGTGTGTTAGGTTCAGGGTCGCGGTCAGCTCAGGTTCCATCGCCCTAGAGCTTGTTTGTATCTGTGCTTGTCCTTTAGTGATCCCCTGCCATTGGGATCATGACACCACGGCTACTTCTAGTTGCGGTGATAGGATCAGGGTTTGCGGTCAGTAAAGTTACCACTGCTCCAGCGAAGGTCATTTCATGCTGCTCCAAGGCCACCTGATGATAACAATGATCCATCATTCACAATAGGTGATGTCACAGCTCACCTCCTCCTCCTGTACAATGACTGATAACACCTCTATATACAGTAGATAACACAGGATCCATCATTCACAATAGGTGATGTCACAGCTCACCTCCTCCTGTACAATGACTGATAACACCTCTATATACAGTAGATAACACAGGATCCACCATTCACAATAGGTGATATCACAGCTCACCTCCTCCTCCTGGACAATGACTAATAACACCTCTATATACAGTAGATAACACAGGATCCATCATTCACAATAGGTGATGTCACAGCTTACCTCCTCCTGTACAATGACTGATAACACCTCTATATACAGTAGATAACACAGGATCCACCATTCACAATAAGTGATGTCACAGCTCACCTCCTCCTCCTGTACAATGACTAATAACACCTCTATATACAGTAGATAACACAGGATCCACCATTCACAATAGGTGATGTCACAGCTCACCTCCTCCTCCTGTACGATGACTGATAACACCTCTATATACAGTAAATAACACAGGATCCACTATTCACAGTAACATAACCCATCAGGAAACATAAAAATAAGCCCACCTTTGCCTTATATCCCAGGTTTCTTGCTTTTGCTTCCCTAGTCCACCAGTTAAAATAAAAAGAAATCCCTTTGTTGCCTCAAAGAACCATGTAATTTACACTTAACCCATTCATTACTCTGAGCCACCAGGGATTTTACATTTAATAATAATCTTTATTTTTATATAGCACTAACATATTACGCAGCGCTTTACATTTTGCACACATTATCATCACTGTCCCCGATGGGGCTCACAATCTAAATTCCCTATCAGTATGTCTTTGGAATGTGGGAGGAAACCGGAGTGCCCAGAGGAAACCCACGCAAACACGGAGAGAACACACAAACTCTTTGCAGATGTTGTCCAAGGTGGGATTAGAACCCAGGACTCCAGCGCTGCAAGGCTGCTGTGCTAACCACTGCGCCACAGTGCACTGTGGGCGTTAAGATAGAACCTTTTTAAGTCCATATTACTCGTCCTCACATCACATATCATTACTCAGCAGCATGTATGTATTTCATTTATTACCCCATACATACTTATAACACTGAGAGCGCAGTGCCACGCTGCGGCGGTGGGCATCGTCTTTTCGGCTGAGTGATTGAGTCAGAGATCCCCTTCCCCTATCTTGAAATGATCTGTGCTTGAAATGACCACTGAAATCCGATTAGGAAGGTAAGTGGTGAAATTAAAGACGGCACATAAAAATAATCAAAAAAGATGCTTCTGATAATAAGAAAAATAAAGAGCATTCTTGGCACGAGGAGCGTTCGCTGGGTGCAGACCTTGGAGATTCTGTTACCTTGCTGCAAGGGCAGACGGACGATGGCTGCAGATAACGGGAAGTGAGCGCTGACATATGGCGGAGATAGAAATGACTAAATGATTCCTCTGCCCGATGTTCGCCAGGCACAACGTTCTAGGAGTGGAGATAACTATATTGTAGAGAGGAACAAAACTTTTCAAATTCACCAACTTTGTAGAATTTCTCCCCCAAAAGCTCTGAAACGACGTGTAGCACTGAGGTCTCCTGAGACTGTGTCCTGCCTCCGTAACACAATCCCGACTTTAGCAACACAAAAGTGAGCTCTCATTATCCAAATTCACAACAAAACGGGTGATGCATTCCCTGCCTCTGCTTTCATCCAGACCATGATAGTCCCTCCCGATTGGTTGAGCTATACCATGAGTTGTAATAACAGCAAGATATTATGGGAAAGCACACGGCCAGATGTTCAACAGAAGAGCTGCTGCATTACCTGTTTCTGCTTATGTACAGGCTACAATCGTCTCTCCTGATTGGTTGAGCTATGTCATGTGATGTAATAGCTGAGAGATATCATGGAAAAGCCCACACGGCTAGATTCACAACGAAACAGCTGCTCCATTCCCTGCTACTGCTTTTATACAGGCTACAATAGATCCTCCTGATTGGATGAGCAATACCATGTGATGTGATAGCTGCAAGACATCATGCAAAAGCCCACGCGTCCAGATTCACAACAAAACAGCTGCTTCATTCCCTGCTACTGCTTTTATACAGGCTACAATAGATCCTCCTGATTGGCTGAGCTATGCCATGTGATATAATAGCTGCAAGATAACATAGGAAAGCCCACAAGGCCAGATTCACAACGAAACAGCTGCTCCATTCCCTGCTTCTGCTTTCATACAGGCTACAATAGATCCTCCTGATTGGCTGAGCTATACTATGTGATGTGATAGCTACAAGATATCATGGAAAAGCCCACGCGTCCAGATTCACAACAAAACAGCTGCTTCATTCCCTGCTACTGCTTTTATACAGGCTACAATAGATCCTCCTGATTGGATGAGCAATACCATGTGATGTAAAATCTGCAGAATATCATGGGAAAGCCCACGCTGCCAGATTTACAGCAAAACAGCTGCTGCATTCCCTGCCTCTGCTTTCATACAGGCCATGATAGTCCCTCCCGATTGGTTGAGCTATACCATGAGATGTAATAGGTGCGAGATATCATGGGGAAGCCCACGCGGCTGCGCCTGTAGTCCTGTGAGCCTTCTCTGGCTGTTGCAATATTCTGCTTTATGTAAAATAGAGGTAGACATTTTTGGAGGGCAATACTTGCAAATTGTTTCATTTTGCCAGGTTCAGCAAAATTCCTAAAATTTTTTACACAAATTTGATTTGCAATTGAATCGAGTCTCTTGTCTTTTTAGGCTTTCCGATTCCATTTTGCTTTGAAAGTTTTTTTCAGCAAAGCTAATAGTAGCGACAATGTGAAGGAGGCCTGGTAGGTCCAAAACATCATCTGCAAACTCTGTCATTGATCTTTTATGGAACTGGAAGTGAAGCTTTACCTACAGCACAGTGATGATAATCTACATTCCCTATCCGTACGTCTTTGGAATGTGGGAGGAAACCGGAGAACCCGGAGGAAACCCACAACACGGGGAAAACATGCAATCTCCTTGCAGATGTCGTCCTTGGTGGGATTTGAACCCGGGACCCCGGCGCTGCAAGGCTGCAGTGCTAACCACTGAGGTGAAGTCCAAGAAGTATATTGTTTCTCCTTGTGGAGATTGACATGCTAAGCATGCCGAGATGAGGAGACTCAAATCCGTAATGCTCCTCTGGGAAATATGCTAATTATGCAAATTATCTCTTCAGAGAGGAAGAGGACTAGAACTCTAGTGCCAACTATTGGAAGGTAGCAATCCTACAAGTCAATGTTGACCCTTTAACGAGCCTTGTCACATGACTTAGGGTAGTGGCTGGTTTGGATGTTATCCGAAGTCATGTGACAAGGCTCGTTAAAGCAGGGGTCCCCAACTCCAGTCCTCAAGGCCCACCAACAGGTCATGTGTTCAGGATTTCCTTTGCATTGCACAGGTGATGCAATTATTACCTGGGCAAGACTAAGGAAATCCTGAAAACATGACATGTTGGTGGGCCTTGAGGACTGGAGTTGGGGACCCCTGCGTTAAAGGGTCAACATTGACTTGTAGGATTGCTACCTTCCTATAGATGGCACTAGAGTTCTAGTATTCTAGATAATTTGCATAACGGAGGTGAAGTTCACACTAATGTAATGTAACTAGGATGTAACACACAGTATATGACCAGGAGCATCAGTGATGTCCCTGATTGAGGGATGTAGGTGGTAGAATGTCTACACAAAAGAGTAACTGAGGCGTGTAATGTGTAACATGGAGAAGGAGTGATGTCACCAATACTGAAGGATGATGTCACTGATAAAACGATGAACTCTTACAAGTCATCACCATCTTCATGTGTCATCATGTAGACCAGAAGGTGCCGATGTCCTCAGGTGTTAACCATAGAAGCTGCAGAAACTCCAGATGTATGGAGGGTAACAAATCGATTTTGGGTCAACGCTCTTTTTCCAGAACTTGGCATCAGTTATTATTATAAAGACAAACTCCTTATATGCTGCTTGTGGATTCCAGGAGTTTTACTGCTGAGACGTACTGTGTGATTCTCACCCACAAGTCTTTGATGTCAGAAACTTTCACAGGAAAGATCCAATAAAAGCCCATGCATCAAAAACAATGCTCCTTGATCAAATATTTAGCAGAACGTTGCGGCTTATTTGATCCTAATAGAGAAAACACATATAACATTCACCCAAGGAGCTCGGCGATAATCATACAGCGCGCTCTCCCCATTCTAATAATGTTATAGCGGAGAAGGCCTGAACTATGGATCCACGGGACCCACACCTGCCCGACAGGGGTCCATGTACTCAGCAGAGATCCGCAGGGAAGGAACATCTCTATCAGCAGGTTGTGTTCAGATACAACAAGCAGAACACGGGGATTATTTTATCTTTACTGAGGTCTGAGTGAAGTTTTTCTGATACTGAGATCAAAGTCTCCTACAGTATCTATCTATTATCTATCTATTATCTTTTTATATATCTATCTATCCATATCTATCTATTATCTATCTATTATCTTTTTATATATCTATCTATCCATATCTATCTATTATCTATCTATTATCTTTTTATATATCTATCTCTATCTATCTATCTATCATCTATTATCTATCATCTATCTATATTTATTTATTATCTATCTATCATCTATCTATTATCTATCTATCTATCTATCTATTATCTATCTATTATCTATCTATTATCTATTTATCTATATATCTATCATCTATCTATATCTATCCATATCTATCTATTATCTATCTATTATCTTTTTATATATCTATATCTATCTATCTATCTATTATCTATTATCTATCATCTATTATCTATCTATTATCTTTTTATATATCTATATCTATCTATCTATCATCTATCTATATTTATTTATTATCTATCTATCTATTATCTATCTATTATCTATCTATTATCTATCTATCATCTATCTATATCTATCCATATCTATCTATTATCTATCTATTATCTTTTTATATATCTATATCTATCTATCTATCTATCTATCTATCATCTATTATCTATCTATATTTATTTATTATCTATCTATCATCTATCTATTATCTATCTATTATCTATATATCTATCATCTATCTATATCTATCCATATCTATCTATTATCTATCTATTATCGATCTACCCATCATCTATCAATTATCTATTATTATCTCTTATCTCTTATCCGATCACTGGCTCGCTCTTCTTATCTGCATCTCAAAAACATTTCTAGAATTCGCCCTTTTCTTACTTTCGACTCTGCAAAAACTCTTAAGGTACCTTCACACATAACGATTTCGTTAACGATATCGTTGCTTTTTGTGACGTAGCAACAATATCGTTAACGAAATCGTTATGCGTGACAGCGACCAACGATCAGGCCCCTGCTGGGAGATCGTTGGTCGCTGGGAATGATCAGGACCTTTATTTGGTCGCTGATCACCCGCTGACATCGCTGAATCGGCGTGTGTGACGCCGATCCAGCGATGTGTTCACTGGTAACCAGGGTAAACATCGGGTTACTAAGCGCAGGGCCACGCTTAGTAACCCGATGTTTACCCTGGTTACCATTGTAAAAGTTAAAAAAAAACAAACAGTACATACTTACATTCCGGTGTCTGTCCCCCAGCCTCAGCTTCCCGCACTGTGTCAGCGCCGGCCGTAAAGCAGAGCACAGCGGTGACGTCACTCTCCAGCCACCACACAATGACTAAACAGCGACGCTGCAGCGATCAGCATCGTTGTCTATATCCCTGCAGCGTCGCTAAATGTGACGGTACCTTTACTGTTTCACTTATTCATTCTCGTTTGGACTATTGTAACTCTACTAATCGGCCTCCCTCTTACCAAACTCTCCCCGCTCCAATCTGTCCTGAATGCTGCTGCCAGGATCATATTCCTCACCAACCGTTACACCGATGCCTCTACCTTGTGCCAGTCATTACACTGGTCACCCATCCACTCCAGAATCCAGTACAAAACTATTACCCTCATCCACAAAGCACTCCATGGCTCAGCACCACCCTACATCTCCTCTCTGGTCTCAGTCTACCACCCTACCCGTGCCCTCCGCTCCGCTAATGACCTCAGGTTAGCATCCTCAATAATCAGAACCTCCCACTCCCGTCTCCAAGACTTTACACGTGCTGCGCCGATTCTTTGGAATGCACTACCTAGGTTAATACGATTAATCCCCAATCCCCACAGTTTTAAGCGTGCCCTAAAAACTCACTTGTTCAGACTGGCCTACCGCCTCAACGCATTAACCTAACGATCCCTGTGTGGCCTATTTAAAAAAAAAAAAAAAAAAATCAGGTTCCTCGCATCATGTTCTCATACACTTTATGCAGTTAATAGCCCTCTGTGTCTGTACTGCTACATACTTAGGCAGGTAACTGGTTCATGCAGCTTTACATGAACACCCGAGCCTTACACTATAGCCGGTCCGAATAACTAAAGCAATTGTTACCATCCACCTTTCGTGTCTCCCCTTTTCCTCATAGTTTGTAGCTTGCGAGCAGCAGGGCCCTCATTCCTCCTGGTATCTGTTTTGAACTGTATTTCTGTTATGCTGTAATGTCTATTGTCTGTACAAGTCCCCTCTATAATTTGTAAAGCGCTGCGGAATATGTTGGCGCTATATAAATAAAATTATTATTATTATTATCTCTCTATCTATCTCTATCTATCTATCTATCTATCATCTATTATCTATCTATCTATCTATTATCTATCTATCTATCTATCTATCTTTCTATTATCTATCATCTATCTATCTATCTATCATCTAACTATAAAAGAGTAGATATGGATAAAAATAGCTTAGAAATGTGGGATGCAGTAGAAATCAGAGAACATTGGTGGTAAAATGAGAATATCTCCGCACAGCATGTGATTATCACCAGTGATCAGTGCCGGATATGTGGCTGCAATCTATTGGGCCCCTAGGAAAGTCTGGTCAATCAATAGCAGCACATTATTCCTATCCGGGGCACTTTATTTTGTCTGGCTTGTAATCTGCAGCCTGACACTGATTGCTGGACCGTTCTGTCAAAAATACGACTACTGGGCAGAATGTCACTCCGGCAATGCCAGGTAATGATTCTCCCCGTGTAACCTGCTGTACTGATGCCGAAAGACTTCTCTGAGCAACTCGTCATCAGGAAATCACTAGTCTGAAGGAAGCAGATAAATAATATGTTATATAACACGACAGACATATATGGAATAGATAGATAATAGATAGATAATACATAGATGATAGATAGATAATAAATAGATAATAGATAGATAGATAGATAGATAGATAGATATATAATAGATTGATAATAGATAATAGTAAGATAGATAGCTGGTGGATAATAGATAATATATAGATGATAGATAGATAATACATAGATAATAAATATATAATCGATAGATAAATGGACAGTTTAGATAGATAGATAGATAGATAATACAAAGATAGATAATAATAGATAGATAATAGATAGATATGAGATAATAGAAAGATAAGTATACAGCATAGCACCGTCATATTCTGCTTTACAGACCTCATCATCGCTGTCCCCATTGGGGCTAACAATCTTACAGTGATTCCCTATCAGTATGTCTTTTTGTCTTTTTACAGTGGGAGGAAACCAGAGAACCCGGAGGAAACTCACACAAACACGGGGAGAACATACAAACTCCTTGAAGATGTCGTCCATGATGGGATGTGAACCCAGGATCCACGTTTTGAAAAGCAAAAGAGCTGTAGCCACTGAGCTCATTATCCAGACAGATACGTAGATGCATCAGTGAGACGTGCATGGCAGATATGAAGAGTAGGGACAGACTGTATGGGGGATGGACCGGGGTCTTTTTGTTTTTCCCTGAGTTTGTTAATGAGACAGCGACATATGGGCAGAGGGCTGTAGGATAAGTTTAGTTCAGGTGTCGCCATTTATCCAATGACCGCAGCCTCTTTACTGTACAATTCCTGTATGACCCCTCTGACAGTTCTCTTCTCTCCTCCAGTGCCATTAAGTTGAAAAATGACTCCTCGGCCTGTCTGCCCTCATACCGCTGACATTTCATGGCCATTAGTCCAAGATTTCGCTGGCCGACTGACTTAGACTTCAGTTGCCACTCGTTTTATTAAATAAAGCATTAATCACAGTGATTATCACACCCCGGACTGTCAGCGCCAGAATCACAGAGCCCCCGACTAGAGGAAACGGGCCAGAGCCCTAGTACATAACGTACGGTGCGATCTACACTAAATATTCTCATAGAGCTATCTATCTAGCCATTATCTATCTATCTATTATCTATTATCTATCTATTATCTATTATCTATCTATTATCTATCATCTATCTATCATCTATTTATCTATCTATCATCTATCTATTATCTATCCATTATCTATTATCTATCTATTATCTATCTATTATCTATCTATTATCTATCATCTATCTATCTATTATGTATCTATCATCTATCTATTATCTATTTATCTATTATCTATCTGTTATCTATCTATCTATCTATCTATCTACCTATCTATCATCAATCTATTATGTATCTATTATTTATATATATATATATATATATAGATCTATTATCTATCATCTATCTATTATCTATCTATCTATCTATCTATCTATTATCTATCTATCTATTATCTATCTATCATGTATCTATTATCTATCTATCTATCGATCTATCATCTATCTATTATCTATCTATTATCTATCTATCTATCATCTATCTATTGGACGTGGTATATCTCGATTTTTCCAAAGCGTTTGATACCGTGCCGCACAAGAGGTTGGTACACAAAATGAGAATGCTTGGTCTGGGGGAAAATGTGTGTAAATGGGTTAGTAACTGGCTTAGTGATAGAAAGCAGAGGGTGGTTATAAATGGTATAGTCTCTAACTGGGTCGCTGTGACCAGTGGGGTACCGCAGGGGTCAGTATTGGGACCTGTTCTCTTCAACATATTCATTAATGATCTGGTAGAAGGTTTACACAGTAAAATATCAATATTTGCAGATGATACAAAACTATGTAAAGCAGTTAATACAAGAGAAGATAGTATTCTGCTACAGATGGATCTGGATAAGTTGGAAACTTGGGCTGAAAGGTGGCAGATGAGGTTTAACAATGATAAATGTAAGGTTATACACATGGGAAGAAGGAATCAATGTCACCATTACACACTGAACGGGAAACCACTGGGTAAATCTGACAGGGAGAAGGACTTGGGGATCCTAGTTAATGATAAACTTACCTGGAGCAGCCAGTGCCAGGCAGCAGCTGCCAAGGCAAACAGGATCATGGGGTGCATTAAAAGAGGTCTGGATACACATGATGAGAGCATTATACTGCCTCTGTACAAATCCCTAGTTAGACCGCACATGGAGTACTGTGTCCAGTTTTGGTCACCGATGCTCAGGAAGGATATAATGGAACAAGAGCGAGTACAAAGGAGGGCAACAAAATTAATGAAGGGGATGGGAGAACTACAATACCCAGATAGATTAGCGAAATTAGGATTATTTAGTCTAGAAAAAAGACGACTGAGGGGCGATCTAATAACCATGTATAAGTATATAAGGGGGCAATACAAATATCTCTCCGAGGATCTGTTTATACCAAGGAAGGTGACTGGCACAAGGGGGCATTCTTTGCGTCTGGAGGAGAGAAGGTTTTTCCACCAACATAGAAAAGGATTCTTTACTGTTAGGGCAGTGAGAATCTGGAATTGCTTGCCTGAGGAGGTGGTGATGGCGAACTCAGTCGAGGGGTTCAAGAGAGGCCTGGATGTCTTCCTGGAGCAGAACAATATTGTATCATACAATTATTAGGTTCTGTAGAAGGACGTAGATCTGGGGATTTATTATGATGGAATATAGGCTGAACTGGATGGACAAATAACTTTTTTCGGCCTTACTATGTTAATATTATCTATCTATCATCTATCTATCATCCATTATCTATATATTATCTTTTATCTATCTATTATCTATTATCTATCTATTATATATTATCTATTATCTATCTATTATATATTATCTATTATCTATCTATTATTTATATATTGATCTATTATTGATCTATATATTATCTATCTATCTATTATCTATCTGTTATCTATCTCTCTATCTATCATCTATTATCTATCTGTTATCTATATATCATCTATCCATTATCTATATATTATATTTTATCTATCTATTATCTATCATCTATCTATTATCTATCTATTATCTATCTATTATATATCATCTATAATTTATCTATTATTTATATATTGATCTATTATCGATCTATATATTATCTATTATCTATTTATCTATAATATATCTATTATCTATCTATCTATCATCTATTGTGAGGCAGTGAGGGGGATCATATGCAAGGGTCGATATGTGTCCCCCACGATGCGGACGGAGTCCTATTAGACTTGCTTGAGTGCATTGTATTCACAGCAGGACGCCTGTGAGTCACAAGGCAAAATAAAAGTAAGTGTGGACCTGGTGAAGGTTTTCGGCCAAGGCAACGTTCAGGAAAACCCGTTAAGGGCTTTTATTTTTGGAGTGAACTACAGGGTGGTAGTAAGGCTGTTCACTCCCTCCAAGCCAGGTCTTACAAGTGGCCCATGGCCACAGATTCCAGTTAAAAACCCTGCAGCAAAGGGTTTGGGGGGTGTCAGTGTTTGTTTGCAAGTGGCAGAGCAGGTGGCTCTGCAGCGTCCGGCTTGTGTGAGGTAGCACAGAGCCAAGAGCAGCGAAAGCCAGGCACCCCGAAGCGTGATACGGTGGTGCAGTCGCCCTCGGCAACCGGTCTTGGATACGGACTGTTGTGATGCTCGGCTGCGATTCAGAGGATACCGTGTGCCGTTCAGTGTGTGAGTTGTTCAGACATTAAACACGTTTGCTGTCAACTTTCCTGTGGTCCCTGCCTATCTGTCACACTGCACCAACTGCGCTACACTACACTATCTATGTATCTATCTATCCATCTATTATCTATCTATCATCTATCTATTATCTATTATATATCTTTTATCTATCTCTATCTATCTATCTACCTATCTATCTATCTATCTATCTATCTATCTATCTATCTATCTATCTATCATCTATCTATCTATTATCTATTATCCATGTATCTGATGTACGGCGTTTCCATTTCCCCCTTTACCACCCCATAGGATAAGCTATAAAGTACCACTGTCGCATCCACTGAGGAAATAATTTAAATAAATAAAGGAAAAAAAATAAGTAATTGTGTATTGGAAATGAAGGTTTCCCATCATGCGCCGGTAGAGATGAGACGCCACTAGTCAGGAGAGGTTTGTCAACATCAAACCAGCCACCGAACTTAATAAAAATGGAAATGTCCTGTACGTCGGGGCTCGTAATCCCAAACTTCTCGCAGAACAACACAGCTGATTTGCGCGTCATTGTAAGAGCGCTGATGAAATGCCAGATGCACGCAATGAAAACTCCTGTTTTGCATGCTCTGTGGCGCTCGCCGCTCACGTCCGACTTTTTAATCAGCTCCGTTTTAAAGTTTACACAGCGCTCTTGACTTCTCCTGGCAGCGCAGTAAATACAATTACACACAATCATAGTGTACCAGGGCGGATGGCTCCGATAATAATCCCGGGCATCTTTGTTCTCTCATCCTTCTATGTGAAATCTGCAAATTTACTATCTGCAGAATGGCGGGGTGTTTTTACTGCAGCGGTGGCCTCCGCAGTGATGAGAGAGCTCGCTATAATGGAGGGATAAGTACATCTGGCCGGGGAACGGACAGGTTGCTAATGTACAGGGCTGAAGAGGCCCAGGAATCGAAATAGGACATTACCGCCCAGGGCAGACAACGGCCAACTTTTTGCCGTTATTGAAGGCTCATATAGTTGTAACTGTTCTGCCGGCCGTGATGCGGAGATATCGGGCTGCCAATGTCTTTATAGTTGGTAGCTAATCTCATTCTTACATGTGCCAGAAGTTCTGCTCTTGGAAGGGAAAGTATAGAAAGTTCCATGGAAAATCGTGTTTTACATTGTTTCATTGGCTAATAGAATAAATACATAAAGTCTTTACGGTCTTAAGGAAAAGTACATGAATTATAGGGACTTTATCATGAGAAAATGACAGAGAGATAGATGAAGTTAAAACCCTTACAACTGTGCATTGGCTGCTGGAACACACTGTTTAGCTTTGCTGCATAGACAAGGACAGAATCCACAGAGCAGTCTCAATGGAGGTTTGAAAAAGAAAAAATGGGCACTTTTTTTCTAATTTCACACAATTCCATTAAATTTTGGACATGACCAAAGCCACTTTACTTAGCAGATCCCGGATGGTCCATGTCCTACACACATCCACGGTTTAGCTGCTAGGCGAAGAAGCAAGCTTGAGGCAGAAGTGTTAAAATTTGGCGGGTCAATAACTGGAGTGACAAAAAAAGGGACAAAATTAGAAGAAGGAGAAGTTGGGGGAATTGTTGTCTGAGCTGAGGTGTCAGGTCAAAGCAGAGTCAAACAGGCTAAGGTCAAGGTGTTAGGCTCACCTTGTGACCTTGTGACTTGACCCACTAAGCCCCAGATCTGGGTTGTTACATGGACCCTGGGCGTTGGTGCAACTAGCAGGATGGCACACGGGGAATGAAGACGAGTCAGCAGGGAAATAAGTAGGGACTTTTTTTTTCTAATTTCACACAATTCCATTAAATTCTGGACATGACAAAAGCCACTTTACTTAGCAGATCCCGGATGGTCCATGTTCTACACCCATCCACAGTTTAGCTGCTAGGCGAAGAAGCAAGCTTGAGGCAGAAGTGTTAAAATTTGGCGGGTCAATAACTGGAGTGAGAAAAAAGGGACAAAATTAGAAGAGGGAGAAGTCGGGGGAATAGTTGTCTGAGCTGAGGTGTCAGGTCAAAGCAGAGTCAAACAAGCTAAGGTCAAGGTGTTAGGCTCACCTTGTGACCTTGTGACTTGACCCACTAAGCCCCAGATCTTGGTTTCTACATGGACCCTGGGCATTGGTGCAGCTGGCAGGATGGCACACAGAAAACTAGGACGAGTCAACAGGGAAATAAGTACAGAAGGAGGGATAGACCCAAGTTAGCAAGTCACTGATCCATGTTGTCCAACATGTGAAACCTGATGTGGAGCACAACAGAGGGCAGTGGACAGAGGTGATGGCAGCAGAGTGCAGGATACCCAGGGCCAGTGTGTAAGAGTGAAATGAATTTGGGGTTAAAATCCAGGAGAAGATCAGGGATACCAGAAGTATAGGAACAATAACTTGAACTGCTGGGAGTTTAAATATGGTGTGGTGTTACTCTATTGGCCACGGGAAAAAAATAATAATTACACCTACTGACCAGCCTAAATGGACATTGTTGGAGCATGGTCAGGTACGTAAGTAACAACCCTCTTTCGGTATTGCAGTTACTTAAGTTGCAAATCTAGTTGCTATAATTTGAGCACTATAAAGCGGCATTTACATGAGTATTGTATGGTACCACTTATCAGGCACTGGAAAGTTTATTACTTTTGCACTTCATAGTATTGTTATTTATGCAGCTATAATTAGGCACGGCACAACTGTGCATGATACAAAGTTACCAGACAGGGCGCTATCCAGTGTACTGTCAGTGGTATTTAGCACAAATAATGGATCGTTATTGTATTTTATTCAATTTTTTGTTTTTGCTGAATCGCCAAGTTTCTTTAAATTTGAATAATTGCCGATAATCAACTTGTCTTCTCGTTTACAGCTTTTATAAAGAAGCCGACATAGTATACAAGAATAAAGAAACAAAAGGCTCCGACATGACAGATTGTTAAAATTATATCAGAAAATGTTACCGGCGTGAATAGGGAAAAAAAAGAAAAGAATGGGATTATATAATTGATAAAAGGACGTCAGTCCAGGATACAACAGAAGATTCATAATGGTCGGAGAAATAAAATGACATAAAAATTATATTATCCAGCCTGAAAATTTTTTTTTAAATAAATAATGATAATACATGAAATGAAAAATAAATAAAATAAATTAACGCAATTAATTCAGAGTTCTGCTTTTATTAATTAAATAAGTCTGTAAACTAAAAATAAAATTTATTTAAAAATGTTCTATTTTTAAAAACTTTTTTTGGGGGAAACCATAGCATTCCTTTGCTGTGTAGAAATGAATAAAGCTGATAGTCTATGGACACACTTTTGACTAGCACAGTCTGCAGAAGAGGCACAGTAAAGCCCCTCACTCAGAGACCATGGTATGATGGGGAGCTGCATACTCTATTCCCCCTTATCTACGCAGTACTAAAACTCCGTCACCCATCATGAAACTTTCTATCCTCTCATGATAATGTGATGACTCACAGAGAATTCTATTCATGACACATTCATGACTCTGCTGACCTCATACTCTATTGATGATGAGATGACTCTGCTAACCTTGGCCTAATCTACACAGCAAAGCATATGTCCGTTATATTAAACAGGAAAAGTCACCATAAAATATTAAATTAATGCCCGAGCGTCAAATATATCGTTTTATTAAGTTGATATGTCTGTGTAAACAAAAATAAAGTGCATTTTATGAAAACTTTCTCTAAATTTTGTAAAAAATAGAAAATTAATAACGGAAGGAAACTATGATAAAGACATATATTTCCTTTGTTGCCTGAAATTAAATGTGAGATAAAGGTCAAAATTGTGTCAATAGATTAACACAGTCGGCAGAAGAGGCACAGTACAGCCCCTCACTAAGAGAATTAAATGATGAGGAGCTGCATACTAAATGAATCTGTGTGTACAGTATTACTATTCCACCTGACCTAAACAGCACCATAACTATGTCACTCATTATGAAACATTCTATCCTCTCATGAAAATGTGATGACTCAAAGAGAATTCTATTGACGCCACCCCGATGACTATCGAATTACTCTGCTGACCTCATACTCTATTGATGATGAGATGACTCTGCTGACCTTGCCCTAATCTACACAGCAAAGCTTATATGTTCACAAATGATTGCTCACAGAAATATATAACACTCATCCCTCCCAAACGGGTGAAGTACCAACTAGCAATATATCCCTCACTACCAGTGTGACCAAAAGACAAAATGTCCACACTATGGTACTAGATAAAAGTAACAGTTTATTAAAGTCATATATAAAACATGTAAAAAATACATAACTACAAGTCAAGAAATGGTGCAGAAAATCCACAAAAAGAGGGACACAAATGCCATAGGCAGATACAAAACCCAGATATGCACTAACACCTACATAATAAATAACCTTCTACAAGGCCAATTAGGACGCCTCCAGAAGAAGCGAATGCGAAACGCGCGTCGGGGCAGAGGGACGCCGGGGCATTCACCCTGCACACACCACCAGGTAATTAGTTCAACACCTGCTTTTATATGTCGGTATTTACACCCTAGTTATTTCTGCTTAGGGAGCACTATTATCTATAGGCTATCGCTTGCCTGGATGACTCATATACCCTTTAAGTAGTAGTGCTTTCTACCGCCCTTTACTATGGGGCATTCTTTACAGGCCCTAATTGGCCTTGTAGAAGGTTATTTATTATGTAGGTGTTAGTGCATATCTGGGTTTTGTATCTGCCTATGGCATTTGTGTCCCTCTTTTTGTGGATTTTCTGCACCATTTCTTGACTTGTAGTTATGTATTTTTACATGTTTTATATATGACTTTAATAAACTGTTACTTTTATCTAGTACCATAGTGTGGACATTTTGTCTTTTGGTCACACTGGTAGTGAGGGATATACAGCAAAGCTTATGTCAGATACAGTAAGCAGGAAATGTCACCTTAAAATAATAAATTAATACAAGTGCCTCAGATATATCATTTTATTATCTTGATATGTCTGTATAAAGTACATATTTGTTAAACCTTTAGTTTTTCCTTTTCTGTAGCTTCACCTTGAAATAAAAAATTAATGCCGGTACGTCAAATATATCATTTTATTAAATTGATATGTATGTATTAAGATTAAAAAAAGTATGTATTTTAAAAACTTTAGTTTTTAATTTTATATTTTTTTTACAAAATGTATTGAGGGAAACCATAGTAAATATGGATGAGTGAACATAAAGAAGTTTGGTTCCTACTTGAACTTTATTCTAGTCTGGTTCGGGTACCAGAACTATACCCGAAATTGACCCCGAACCTGAACCCCATAGAAAACAATTAGGACCCAAACTTTGCTGGACAAAAAAATCTCTCTCTCTGTCCTCCCAGAATTCTGAGCATTGAAACGTACTTCCAGGAGAAGTGCATGGTTGGCATTTAGCCCCGGACACTAACTGTCTGGTACGAACCGAACCCCACACTTTTAAGGATAAGGTTCAGGTTCGCTTATCTGTAATAGTACATACATACACTTCCTTTATGGCTTAGAAATAAATGGGAGCTAATGGTCAAAAGCATTTCAATAGATTAACAAACTCTGCAGAAGAGGCACAGTACAGCCCCTCACTGAGATACCATGGAATGACGGAGCACTGCATACTAAATGAATTTGTGTGAATAGTGATACTATTCCACCTTACCTGAGCAGTAGTAAAACGCTATCACACATCATTAAACTCTTTATCCTCCAATAATAACGTGATGACTCAGGTGTAATATCTGATGACCCCACCCTGATGTCTCTAGGATGACTTTTCTGGCATCTTACTTATAGATATTGATAATGAGATGACTAGTGTTGAGCGATACCGTCCGATACTTGAAAGTATCGGTATCGGATAGTATCGGCCGATACCCGAAAAATATAGGATATCGCCGATACCGATATCCGATACCAATACAAGTCAATGGGACACCAAGTATCGGAAGGTATTCTCATGGTTCCCAGGGTCTGAAGGAGAGGAAGCTCTCCTTCAGGCCCTGGGATCCATATTAATGTGTAAAATAAAGAATTAAAATAAAAAATATTGATATATTCACCTCTCCGTTGGCCCCTGGACTTCACGCTGGTAACCGGCAGGCTTCTTTGTTTAAAATGAGCGCCTTTAGGACCTGCGAATGACGTCGCGGGTTCTGATTGGTCGCGCGCCGCCCATGTGACCGCCACGCGACCAATCAGAAGCCGCGACGTCATTCGCAGGTCCTTAATTCCTAGAATTAGGAGTTTAGTGAATGAGAATGACATCGCGGCTTCTGATTGGTCGCGTCGCGGTCACATGGGCGGCACGCGACCAATCAGAACCCGCGACGTCATTCGCAGGTCCTAAAGGCGCTCATTTTAAACAGAGAAGCCGGCCGGTTACCAGCGGTGATGTCCAGGGGCCGCCGGAGAGGTGAGCATATCAATATTTTTTATTTTAATTCTTTATTTTACACTTCCCTATGGATCCGATACCGATACTCGATACCACAAAAGTATCGGATCTCGGTATCGGAATTCCGATACCCGATACTTGCGGTATCGGAATGCTCAACACTAGAGATGACTCTGCAGACTAGGTCCTCATCTACACAGTAAAGCTTATGTCAGTCATTGTTAGCAGGAAAAGTCACTTTTAATTTGAAAATGAACGCTAGTAACTCAGGACAACATCTGTAAGGAGTTTGTATGTTCTCCCTGTGTTTGCTTTGTTTTCCTCTGGGTTCTCCGGTTTCCTCCCACACTCCAAAAGACAAACTGATGGGGAATTTAGATTGTGAGCCCTTTTGGTGACAGTGATGATAATATTTGTAAAGTGCTGTGGAATTAATGGCATGATAAACAGTAAGTGAGTAAACTAAATAAATATTAAGATACATATAGTGTATAATATTACTATGCCACCTTATGTCTGCCTCCAGCAGTAATATAAAGATGTCATCTGTCATAAAACTCTCAATCCTCCAATGATAATGCAATGAATTTAAGGAGACAATTCAACTGATGCTGCCCTCATGACTTTGGGATGGGTCTGCTGATCTTATAACCTAATGATAACGAGATGACTCTGCTGATGTTGTCCTAATCTACACAGCAAAGCTGTGAGATGCAGAAAACAAGGTCAATCTCCTTATTGCATATGCCTCTAGAGGCCAGTATAAGAGAAAGCAATATTTCAGATTTTTTTTTACCGTTTTTTTTTTTTTTTACATAAAATAAAAACACAAATATTTTTTTTAAGATGGTCACAAGAATACCAGTTATTTTTTTCCTGGAACTTCTTGGAAATTCTTTAATCATTCAGAGCTTCTAAGGATGTCACAACAACCACTGAATTAAGGAAATGTACCATAAACACAACATAAAATAAAACTGAAAAAAATGACAAATGTTTTATAGAAATAGGACAACCTGTGTGACTCTACGATGATAGTGATGGTGGTCACAGGGTGGGGGTAGAGAGTGGTTGCTGTGTCCTCGATTTGAACCTTTTTGTTTCCAGTAGATTTTGGAGAACATTTGATTGGGACATAATTGGTTAATGAACGCGAAACACAACCCATTTGCAAAAGTCTTCTATATTGGTCCATTAGGGATAATGATAATGCATCATATGGATGCAAAACAACAAGTAAAAAAGGGTTATATAAGGTGATTACCGCCACACACAAAATGAACAATTTTCTGAATTACAGGATGGAACGGGCAACTCTGCTACACACAGACCTAACCAGCAATGATTATCTGGAACAAGAGGATGACCTGAAATTGTCTTGTGTTGACTCACACAAAGCTCTAAAATAAACCCGTACAACCGTGCACTAGGTACAAACAGAGCGAAATTAAGATTTTCATTTTCACTGCTTTGTTGTGGCATCATAGAAAGACTTTACATTGGGTAGTATCTTATTTAATACTTTTTTTTTTTTTTAAACACGTCTAGAAGAAAACATGGGTCAAGTAATAGTACCGTATATTTGTGTAAATAATACTGCTATACAGTGCAGCTAAATGGCAATGCTATACAGTGGTACCACCACAATACCCTGCAAAAATAAGACAATATATAACATGCATCTAGATCACAGCACCACCTAATGCTGTCCAGTAAATACCGCCATATAGTGCTCATAATACTGGTGACTAAATAGCAGTTAAATATATAAAATAATCTGAAAATATTCTACATAACATTGCTACATAATTAATATTAATATATGCGCCATCTATGGCTCCTGCGTCAACAGGAACAGCCTAAGTGTCTTGTCCATCTTCCCAATTATGCCATAAAGACGTCATAGAGGAGCCCCCCGCCTGTTTAGGATTACCCCATAAGCACCTCTTCGTCAGACTGACAGCGCAAAACAATGTAACCCAATCATTCACAATTCTACTGGAGCCTACTGGAAACAGTCAGCATGCTTGTAGACAGATGTTCAAATACGGTAAATTCTTAGTTTAGCTTTTAAAAAGGATGAGATCACTTCACTATTACAAGATCATATGATCACAAGGTAAAATAATTAACTTCCCAGAATGCAAATTACTAAAGCCAGTGCCATTCAGGCATTAATAAAGCTGGTAATGCTGGAAAATTTCATTACTGGAGCCTATAATAAAGGAGGTAACTCAGGATCAGTAATGTAATGTATGTACACAGTGACTGCACCAGCAGAATAATGAGTGCAGCTCTGGGGTATAATACAGGATGTAACTCAGGATCAGTAATGTAATGTATGTACACAGTGACTGCACCAGCAGAATAGTGAGTGCAGCTCTGGAGTATAATACAGGATGTAACTCAGGATCAGTAATGTAATGTATGTACACAGTGACTGCACCAGCAGAATAATGAGTGCAGCTCTGGGGTATAATACAGGATGTAACTCAGGATCAGTAATGTAATGTATGTACACAGTGACTGCACCAGCAGAATAGTGAGTGCAGCTCTGGAGTATAATACAGGATGTAACTCAGGATCAGTAATGTAATGTATGTACACAGTGACTGCACCAGCAGAATAGTGAGTGCAGCTCTGGGGTATAATACAGGATGTAACTCAGGATCAGTAATGTAATGTATGTACACAGTGACTGCACCAGCAGAATAGTGAGTGAAGCTCTGGGGTATAATACAGGATGTAACTCAGGATCAGTAATGTAATGTATGTACACAGTGACTGCACCAGCAGAATAGTGAGTGCAGCTCTGGGGTATAATAAAGGAGGTAACTCAGGATCAGTAATGTAATGTATGTACACAGTGACTGCACCAGCAGAATAGTGAGTGCAGCTCTGGAGTATAATACAGGATGTAACTCAGGATCAGTAATGTAATGTATGTACACAGTGACTGCACCAGCAGAATAGTGAGTGCAGCTCTGGGGTATAATACAGGATATAACTCAGGATCAGTAATGTAATGTATGTACACAGTGGCTGCACCAGCAGAATAGTGAGTGCAGCTCTGGAGTATAATACAGGATGTAACTCAGGATCAGTAATGTAATGTATGTACACAGTGACTGCACCAGCAGAATAGTGAGTGCAGCTCTGGGGTATAATACAGGATGTAACTCAGGATCAGTAATGTAATGTATGTACACAGTGACTGCACCAGCAGAATAGTGAGTGCAGCTCTCGGGTATAATACAGGATGTAACTCAGGATCAGTAATGTAATGTATGTACACACAGTGACTGCACCAGCAGAACACTGAGTGCAGCTCTGGGGTATAATACAGGATGTAACTCAGGATCAGTAATGTAATGTATGTACACAGTGACTGCACCAGCAGAATAGTGAGTGCAGCTCTGGGGTATAATACAGGATGTAACTCAGGATCAGTAATGTAATGTATGTACACAGTGACTGCACCAGCAGAATAGTGAGTGAAGCTCTGGGGTATAATACAGGATGTAACTCAGGATCAGTAATGTAATGTATGTACACAGTGACTGCACCAGCAGAATAGTGAGTGCAGCTCTGGGGTATAATACAGGATGTAACTCAGGATCAGTAATGTAATGTATGTACACAGTGACTGCACCAGCAGAATAGTGAGTGAAGCTCTGGGGTATAATACAGGATGTAACTCAGGATCAGTAATGTAATGTATGTACACAGTGACTGCACCAGCAGAATAGTGAGTGCAGCTCTGGGGTATAATACAGGATGTAACTCAGGATCAGTAATGTAATGTATGTACACAGTGACTGCACCAGCAGAATAGTGAGTGCAGCTCTGGAGTATAATACAGGAGGTAACTCAGAATCAGAAATAGAAAATATGTAGACACTAAAAATCAACTGAAAGCACATGTATTTTGAAGAAATTCACAGAAAGCATTGTTAGCTGAAATAATGGGCCCTAGTCATATGAATATTTGATCTCCAAATAGATCATATGAACACAAAAAAACAGAATAGAAGATTTCAATGATTTTCTTAGTCTTACCTTACAATGAGTTTCTTGCATGTTCTGCCATGTTCATGTACATGACTGTGTCCTGAGGTATCTATTCTACTGCCAATAGAGATGCCTAAAAACAAAGAAAGACAGATGGTCTACTTAGAACAGATTTTTAAATATATAACTTCATAACAATAATAACTTCTATAGATTATATTGAAGTAAATAGTCAGGATGAAGCCAGTAAGGACAACAGGCTAATGGGAAAGTAAAACATGTTAACACCGCAAAGATATTAGTCAATACATCTTTTTGTCAAAAGAAAGAAAGGAGGTTTATCAATAAATGAAGTGAGAAGTCTGCAGAAAAAATAGAAATACGTTTATCAAAATGGTGCAAAATATGTGTTGAAGTCGCTAGACATGTTATATAAGGTTTTATAGTGCATACACTGTATGTACATGAACTGAAGTTTGCAAAAACAGTATAGTATATTATTTACTACAATTATTGTAGGAAACAATTACAAACAGATGTAAAGTTTAAACTAAAGAATAGTTCTATAATCATATTAGAATGGCGGTATTATTCCTATTATATTCTTGTATTGTATTCTGTATGTAACAGAGCAGTATTATAAAAGTTATATTCTTGTGCATAGGAGCAGTATTATAGTAGTTATATTCTTGTATATAGGAGCAGTATTATATTAGTTATATTCTTGTACATAGGGGCAGTATTATAGTAGTTATATTCTTGTACATAGGGGCAGTATTATAGTAGTTATATTCTTGTACATAGGGGCAGTATTATAGTAGTTATATTCTTGTATATAGGGGCAGTATTATAGTAGTTATATTCTTGTACATAGGAGCAGTATTATAGTAGTTATATTCTTGTACATAGGGGCAGTATTATAGTAGTTATATTCTTGTACATAGGAGCAGTATTATAGTAGTTATATTCTTGTACATAGGGGCAGTATTATAGTAGTTATATTCTTGTATATAGGGGCAGTATTATAGTAGCTATATTCATGTACATAGGAGCAGTATTATAGTAGCTATATTCTTGTATATAGGAGCTGTATTATAGTAGTTATGTTCTTGTATATAGGGGCAGTATTATAGTAGTTATATTCTTGTACATAGGAGCTGTATTATAGTAGTTATATTCTTGTATATAGGGGCAGCATTATAGTAGTTATATTCTTGTACATAGGGGCAGTATTATGGTAGTTATATTCTTGTATATATGGGCAGTTTTATAGTAGTTATATTCTTGTACATAGAAGCAGTATTATAGTAGTTATATAATTGTGCATAGGGGCAGTATTATAGTAGTTATATTCTTGGACATAGGGAGCAGTATTATAGTAGTTATATTCTTGTACATAGGGGCAGTATTATAGTAGTTATATTCTTGTACATAGGAGCAGTATTATAGTAGTTATATTCTTATACATAGGGGCAGTATTATAGTAGTTATATTCTTGTATATAGGGGCAGTATTATAGTAGTTATATTCTTGTACATAGGAGCAGTATTATAGTAGTTATATTCTTGTACATAGGGGCAGTATTATAGTAGTTATATTCTTGAACATAGGAGCAGTATCATAGAAGTTATATTCTTGTACATAGGAGCAGTATTATAGTAGTTATATTCTTGTACATAGGGGCAGTATTATAGTAGTTATATTCTTGTACATAGGGGCAGTATTATAGTAGTTATATTCTTGTACATAGTAGCAGTATTATAGTAGTTATATTCTTGTACATAGGAGCAGTATTATAGTAGTTATATTCTTGTACATAGGAGCAGTATTATAGTAGTTATATTCTTGTACATAGGGGTAGTATTATAGTAGTTATATTCTTGTACATAGGGGCAGTATTATAGTAGTTATATTCTTGTACATAGGGGCAGTATTATAGTAGTTATATTCTTGTACATAGGGACAGTATTATAGTAATTATATTCTTGTACATAGGAGCAGTATTATAGTAGTTATATTCTTGTATATAGGTGCAGTATTATAGTAGTTATATTCTTGTACATAGGGGCAGTATTATAGTTATATTCTTGTACATAGGAGCAGTTTTATAGTATGTTGTGAATTCTGTGGCTGAGTTCACTTCTGTGGTCACAAGTGGTATTGCAGTCTCTGGGCTTCCTCCCTCAGGTGTTTTGGTGAGCTCGTTGGCTGCCTTGCTATTTAGCTCCACCTGAGTCTGTCTTCCTTGCTCCTTGTCAATGTTCCAGTGTTGGATCTGAGCTACTGCATCTTTCCTTGGGCCTGCTGCTCTGCTAGATAAGTGCTTCTAGTTTGTTTTCTGTTTTTTTCTGTCCAGCTTGCTATTGTCTTTTGCTGGAAGCTCTGAGAAGCAGAGGGGTGCACCGCCGTGCTGTTAGTTCGGCACGGTGGGTCTTTTTGCCCCTTTGCGTGGTTTTCGTTTTAGGGTTTTTTGTAGACTGCATAGTTCTCTTTGCTATCCTCGCTCTGTCTAGAATATCGGGCCTCACTTTGCTGAATCTATTTCATTCCTACGTTTGTCTTTTCATCTTGCTAACAGTCATTATATGTGGGGGGCTGCCTATTCCTTTGGGGTATTTCTCTGAGGTAAGTCAGGCTTGTATTTCTATCTTCAGGCTAGTCAGCTCCTCAGGCAGTGCCGAGTTGCATAGGTAGTTGTTAGGCGCAATCCACTGCTGCTTATAGTTGTGTGAGGATAGATCAGGTACTGCAGTCTACAGAGATTCCACGTCTCAGAGCTCGTCCTATTGTTTTTGGTTATTGCCAGATCTCTGTATGTGCGCTGATTACTGCACGCTGTGTTGCCTGATTGCCAGCCATAACAGTACAAGGAGCCACACCAATGATTCCCAATAGAGGGAAAAAAGAAATCCTGACATCATTTTTTTTTCTTAGCTCTGTCTTCAGTCTTTTTTTTCCCCTAGACATTAGAGTGCTTCAGGACACAGCTGTGGACATGGATATTCAGGCTCTGTGCTCCTCAATGGATAATCTCGTTGTAAATGTACAAAAGATTCAAGATACTATTGATCAGAAATCGATGCTAGAACCAAGAATTCCGATTCCTGATTTGTTTTTTGGTGACAGAACTAAGTTCCTGAGCTTCAGAAATAATTGTAAGCTATTTTTGGCCTTGAAACTTCATTCTTCTGGTAATCCTATTCAACAGGTTTTGATTATTATTTCTTTTTTGCGCGGCGACCCACAGGACTGGGCGTTTTCTCTTGCACCAGGAGATTCTGCATTGAGTAATGTTGATGCATTTTTCCTGGCGCTCGGATTGCTTTACGATGAGCCTAATTCAGTGGATCAGGCTGAGAAAAATCTGCTGGCTTTATGCCAGGGTCAGGATGATGTAGAAGTATATTGTCAGAAATTTAGGAAATGGTCAGTACTCACTCTGTGGAATGAATCTGCACTAGCGGCTTTGTTCAGAAAGGGTCTCTCTGAAGCTCTTAAGGATGTAATGGTGGGATTTCCTATGCCTGCTGGTTTGAATGAGTCTATGTCCTTGGCCATTCAGATCGGTCGTCGCTTGCGCGAGCGTAAATCTGTGCACCATCTGGCGGTACTGCCTGAGAGTAAACCTGAGCCTATGCAGTGCGACAGGACTATGACTAAAGTAGAACGGCAAGAACACAGACGTCTGAACAGACTGTGTTTCTATTGTGGTGATTCTACTCATGCTATTTCTAATTGTCCTAAACGCACTAGGCGGTTCGATAGCTCTGCCGTTATTGGTACTGTACAGTCCAAATTCCTTTTGTCCATTACCTTAATGTGCTCTTTGTCATCGTATTCTGTCATGGCGTTTGTGGATTCAGGCGCTGCCCTGAATCTGATGGATTTGGATTATGCTAAACGTTGTGGATTTTTCTTGGAGCCTTTGCGGTGTCCTATTCCGTTGAGAGGAATTGATGCTACACCTTTGGCCAAGAATAAGCCTCAGTACTGGGCCCAGCTGACCATGTGCATGGCTCCTGCACATCAGGAAGTTATTCGCTTTCTGGTACTGCATAATTTGCATGATGTGGTCGTGTTGGGGTTGCCATGGCTACAAACCCATAATCCAGTATTGGATTGGAACTCTATGTCGGTAACCAGCTGGGGTTGTCAGGGAGTACATGGTGATGTTCCATTTTTGTCTATTTCGTCATCCATTCCTTCTGACATCCCAGAGTTCTTGTCGGACTTTCAGGATGTATTTGAAGAGTCCAAGTCTGATGCCCTACCTCCGCATAGGAATTGTGATTGTGCTATCGATTTGATTCCTGGTAGTAAATTCCCTAAGGGTCGTTTATTTAATTTGTCTGTACCTGAACACACCGCTATGCGCAGTTATGTGAAGGAGTCCCTGGAGAAGGGACATATTCGCCCATCGTCGTCACCATTGGGAGCAGGGTTCTTTTTTGTAGCCAAGAAGGATGGTTCGCTAAGACCGTGTATTGATTACCGCCTTCTTAATAAGATCACTGTTAAGTTTCAGTATCCCTTGCCATTGATTTCTGACTTGTTTGCTCGGATTAAGGGGGCTAGTTGGTTTACTAAGATTGATCTTCGTGGTGCGTATAATCTGGTGAGAATCAGGCAGGGAGATGAATGGAAAACGGCATTTAATACGCCCGAGGGTCATTTTGAGTATCTGGTGATGCCGTTCGGACTTGCCAATGCTCCATCTGTTTTTCAGTCTTTTATGCATGACATTTTCCGTGAGTATCTGGATAAATTCTTGATTGTTTACTTGGATGACATTTTGATCTTCTCAGATGATTGGGAGTCTCATGTGAAGCAAGTCAGAATGGTTTTCCAGGTACTGCGTGCTAATTCCTTGTTCGTGAAGGGATCAAAGTGTCTCTTCGGTGTGCAGAAAGTTTCATTTTTGGGGTTCATCTTTTCCCCTTCTACTATCGAGATGGATCCGGTTAAGGTTCAGGCCATCCAGGATTGGACTCAGCCGACATCTCTAAAAAGTCTGCAGAAATTCCTGGGCTTTGCTAATTTTTATCGTCGCTTCATCTGTAATTTTTCTAGCATTGCCAGACCATTGACCGATTTGACCAAGAAGGGTGCTGATTTGGTTAATTGGTCTTCTGCTGCCGTGGAAGCTTTTCAGGAGTTGAAGCGTCGTTTTTGCTGTGCCCCTGTGTTGTGTCAACCTGATGTTTCTCTTCCGTTCCAGGTCGAGGTTGATGCTTCTGAGATTGGTGCAGGGGCGGTTTTGTCACAGAGAGGTTCTGGTTGCTCAGTGTTCAAACCATGTGCTTTCTTTTCCAGGAAATTTTCTGCTGCTGAGCGTAATTATGATGTGGGCAACCGAGAGTTGCTGGCCATGAAGTGGGCATTCGAGGAGTGGCGTCATTGGCTTGAGGGTGCTAAGCATCGCGTGGTGGTATTGACTGATCATAAGAACTTGACTTATCTCGAGTCTGCCAAGCGCTTGAATCCTAGACAGGCCCGTTGGTCGTTATTTTTTGCTCGTTTTGATTTTGTGATTTCATACCTTCCGGGCTCTAAAAATGTGAAGGCGGATGCTCTGTCTAGGAGTTTTGTGCCCGACTCTCCGGGGTTATCTGAGCCGGCGAGTATCCTCAAGGAAGGAGTCATTGTGTCTGCCATCTCCCCTGATTTGCGGAGAGTGTTGCAGAAATTTCAGGCTAATAAACCTGATCGTTGTCCGGCCGAGAAACTGTTCGTCCCTGATAGGTGGACTAGTAAAGTTATCTCTGAACTTCATTGTTCGGTGCTGGCCGGTCATCCAGGAATCTTTGGTACCAGGGAGTTGGTTGCTAGATCCTTCTGGTGGCCATCTCTGTCACGGGATGTGCGTGCTTTTGTGCAGTCCTGTGGAATTTGTGCTAGGGCTAAGCCCTGCTGTTCACGTGCCAGTGGGTTGCTTTTGCCCTTGCCGGTCCCGAAGAGGCCTTGGACACATATTTCGATGGATTTCATTTCTGACCTTCCCGTTTCTCAAAAAATGTCGGTCATTTGGGCGGTCTGTGATCGCTTTTCTAAAATGGTCCATCTGGTGCCCTTGGTTAAATTGCCTTCCTCCTCTGATTTGGTGCCTTTGTTCTTCCAGCATGTGGTTCGTTTACATGGCATTCCTGAGAATATTGTTTCTGACAGAGGTTCCCAGTTTGTCTCGAGGTTCTGGCGAGCCTTTTGTGGTAGGATGGGCATTGACCTATCTTTCTCCTCGGCCTTCCATCCTCAGACTAATGGCCAGACCGAACGAACCAATCAGACCTTGGAAACATATCTGAGATGTTTTGTTTCCGCTGACCAGGATGATTGGGTGTCATTTTTGCCGTTGGCTGAGTTCGCCCTTAATAATCGGGCCAGCTCGGCTACCTTGGTCTCTCCATTTTTCTGCAATTCTGGGTTCCATCCTCGTTTCTCTTCAGGACAGGTTGAGTCTTCGGACTGTCCTGGTGTGGATTCTGTGGTGGACAGGTTGCAGCAGATCTGGACTCAGGTAGTGGACAATTTGACCTTGTCCCAGGAGAAGGCTCAGCTTTTCGCTAATCGCAGACGCCGTGTGGGACCCCGACTTCGTGTTGGGGATTTGGTTTGGTTATCTTCTCGTCATATTCCTATGAAGGTTTCCTCTCCTAAATTTAAACCTCGTTTTATTGGTCCGTATAGGATTTCTGAGATTCTCAATCCGGTGTCTTTTCGTCTGACCCTCCCAGACTCCTTTTCCATACATAATGTATTCCATAGGTCGTTGTTGAGGAGATACGTGGCACCTATGGTTCCATCTGTGGAGCCTCCTGCCCCTGTTTTGGTGGAGGGGGAATTGGAGTATATTGTGGAGAAGATTTTGGATTCTCGTGTCTCTAGACGGAAACTCCAGTATCTGGTCAAATGGAAGGGTTATGCTCAGGAAGATAATTCCTGGGTTTTTGCCTCTGATGTCCATGCCCCAGATCTTGTTCGTGCCTTTCATGTGGCTCATCCTGGTCGGCCTGGGGGTTCTGGTGAGGGTTCGGTGACCCCTCCTCAAGGGGGGGGTACTGTTGTGAATTCTGTGGCTGAGTTCACTTCTGTGGTCACAAGTGGTATTGCAGTCTCTGGGCTTCCTCCCTCAGGTGTTTTGGTGAGCTCGTTGGCTGCCTTGCTATTTAGCTCCACCTGAGTCTGTCTTCCTTGCTCCTTGTCAATGTTCCAGTGTTGGATCTGAGCTACTGCATCTTTCCTTGGGCCTGCTGCTCTGCTAGATAAGTGCTTCTAGTTTGTTTTCTGTTTTTTTCTGTCCAGCTTGCTATTGTCTTTTGCTGGAAGCTCTGAGAAGCAGAGGGGTGCACCGCCGTGCTGTTAGTTCGGCACGGTGGGTCTTTTTGCCCCTTTGCGTGGTTTTCGTTTTAGGGTTTTTTGTAGACTGCATAGTTCTCTTTGCTATCCTCGCTCTGTCTAGAATATCGGGCCTCACTTTGCTGAATCTATTTCATTCCTACGTTTGTCTTTTCATCTTGCTAACAGTCATTATATGTGGGGGGCTGCCTATTCCTTTGGGGTATTTCTCTGAGGTAAGTCAGGCTTGTATTTCTATCTTCAGGCTAGTCAGCTCCTCAGGCAGTGCCGAGTTGCATAGGTAGTTGTTAGGCGCAATCCACTGCTGCTTATAGTTGTGTGAGGATAGATCAGGTACTGCAGTCTACAGAGATTCCACGTCTCAGAGCTCGTCCTATTGTTTTTGGTTATTGCCAGATCTCTGTATGTGCGCTGATTACTGCACGCTGTGTTGCCTGATTGCCAGCCATAACAATAGTAGTTATATTCTTGTATATAGGGGCAGTATTATAGTAGTTATATTCTTGTATATAGGGGCAGTATTATAGTAGTTATATTCTTGTATATATGGGCAGTTTTATAGTAGTTATATTCTTGTACATAGAAGCAGTATTATAGTAGTTATATAATTGTGCATTGGGGCAGTATTATAGTAGTTATATTCTTGGACATAGGGAGCAGGATTATAGTAGTTATATTCTTCTACATAGGAGCAGTATTATAGTAGCTATATTCTTGTATATAGGAGCTGTATTATAGTAGTTATGTTCTTGTATATAGGGGCAGTATTATAGTAGTTATGTTCTTGTATATAGGGGCAGTATTATAGTAGTTATATTCTTGTACATAGGGGCAGTATTATAGTAGTTATGTTCTTGTATATAGGGGCAGTATTATAGTAGTTATATTCTTGTACATAGGGGCAGTATTATAGTAGTTATATTCTTGTACATAGGGGCAGTATTATAGTAGTTATATTCTTGTACATAGGAGCAGTATTATAGTAGTTATATTCTTGTGCATAGGGGCAGTATTATAGTAGTTATATTCTTGTACATAGGAGCAGTATTATAGTAGTTATATTCTTCTACATAGGAGCAGTATTATAGTAGCTATATTCTTGTATATAGGAGCTGTATTATAGTAGTTATGTTCTTGTATATAGGGGCAGTATTATAGTAGTTATGTTCTTGTATATAGGGGCAGTATTATAGTAGTTATATTCTTGTACATAGGGGCAGTATTATAGTAGTTATGTTCTTGTATATAGGGGCAGTATTATAGTAGTTATATTCTTGTACATAGGGGCAGTATTATAGTAGTTATATTCTTGTACATAGGGGCAGTATTATAGTAGTTATATTCTTGTACATAGGAGCAGTATTATAGTGGTTATATTCTTGTACATAGTGGGCAGTATTATGGTGGTTATATTCCTGTACATAGGGGCAGTATTATAGTAGTTATATTCTTGTACATAGGAGCAGTATTATAGAAGTTATATTCTTGTACATAGGGACAGTATTATAGAAGTTATATTCTTGTACATAGGGGCAGTATTATAGTTATATTCTTGTACATAGGAGCAGTTTTATAGTAGTTATATTCTTGTATATAGGGGCAGTATTATAGTAGTTATATTCTTGTATATAGGGGCAGTATTATAGTAGTTATATTCTTGTATATATGGGCAGTTTTATAGTAGTTATATTCTTGTACATAGAAGCAGTATTATAGTAGTTATATAATTGTGCATAGGGGCAGTATTATAGTAGTTATATTCTTGGACATAGGGAGCAGTATTATAGTAGTTATATTCTTCTACATAGGAGCAGTATTATAGTAGCTATATTCTTGTATATAGGAGCTGTATTATAGTAGTTATGTTCTTGTATATAGGGGCAGTATTATAGTAGTTATGTTCTTGTATATAGGGGCAGTATTATAGTAGTTATATTCTTGTACATAGGGGCAGTATTATAGTAGTTATGTTCTTGTATATAGGGGCAGTATTATAGTAGTTATATTCTTGTACATAGGGGCAGTATTATAGTAGTTATATTCTTGTATATAGGGGCAATATTATAGTAGTTATATTCTTGTACATAGGAGCAGTATTATAGTAGTTATATTCTTGTATATAGGGGCAATATTATAGTAGTTATATTCTTGTACATAGGAGCAGTATTATAGTAGTTATATTCTTTTACGTAGGGGGCAGTATTATAGTAGTTATATTGTTGTACGTAGGGGCAGTATTATAGTAGTTATATTCTTGTACATAGAGGCAGTATTATAGTACTTATATTCTTGTACATAGGGGGCAGTATTATAGTAGTTATATTCTTGTACATAGGGGCAGTATTATAGTACTTATATTCTTGTATATAAATACCGTAATATAAGAAATCCATTCTTATACACAATAGCAGTATTGCAATAAATAGTAGAACTATTTCCCCCTTTAGGCTAGTCTCACACGTCCAGATAATTCCGGTACTGGAAAAATCGGTACCGGAATTGTCCGTGTGTCCGTGTGCTCACGTGGCATATCAGTGTGGGACGCGTGCGGCATCCGTGTGCCACCCGTGTGTCGACTGGGTACCACACGCACTGTGCAGGAGACAGCGCTACAGTTAAGCGCTGTCCCCTGCATCTGGTGCTGAAGCCGCCATTCATTTCTTCTCTCCAGCAGCGTTCGCTGGAGAGAAGATATGAAATTTTTTTTTTTGGGTGTTTAAAAAAAGATCCCTGTCCCCAACCCCCTTCCACCCCCTGTGCGCCCCCCGCTGTTAATGAAATACTTACCCAGCTCCCTTACTGCTTCTCCTCGCCGCAGCTTCTCCTGTATGAGCTGTTACGTGGTGCAGTCCATTACAGTGATGAATATGCGGCTCCACCCCTATGGGTGAAACCGGCCTAACTAATATTATTAGCTCAAAGTACATCATCAATTAAGACAGAAAGTTCCTGCCAAAGTTAAAAGCATGTGATATGAATATTTTCCGATAATGAGTAGGATGCCATGTTTCTTACTTCTCTGCATCTTGTAATTAAATTGAACTTCCAGTTACTTTTGAATCAGTATAAAAATATATATTGCACAATATGGAACTTGTCACGTTTTACGATTCTGCCTGCATTAGATTTATTTTTCTCTCGTACTAAACGATAATCCTTCCAGCTAATCATTTACATCCCGTTCACAAATTTAGGATTAAGAAAACAGCTTGTAAACTACTTCACATAGCTGGGAGGGGTGCGTGCGTCTCCAGACAAAAAGAAAAAATGAGTCCTGGTGGTCGGCTTCTCCGAGTACACAAAATCTGTCTTTGCTCCCGGGTCTTGGATGGAAGTTGTATGTTGAAAAGCACACTGGAGATGTCTGGGCACATTTACTTGTACTACTCAATAGATCTTATTTCCACCCTAGGTAATGAAACTTCCCCAATTTTTGTTGTAAATAAAGCAAGTCCTGAGGAAATAGATGCATATATACAAAACCACGGGAGCAAAACTGAGAGCATTTCCAAAAACACTGACGGCCTTTTCTTTTTCCATCAGAGGAAACAAATTGTGTGTCATGTTAAAGTCATAATTTATTTCTTATGGAGGTTGTTGATCAGAAGCCAGATAAGAACGCTGCTGGCCACGTCTGGCCGAGTGGAACAGTTTCAGAAATGAATCAAGAATAATATCAAGAATAAGTATTTATTTTTGTAAATGCCCTTGTGCCCAATGTGCCAACAAACAAACTTAAGTGTTATGTATGCTGCTCATTTTAAAGGGAACCTGTCACCCCGTTCCAAACTCGGCTTTGGGAAAATGGCCGCCGCGATCTCTTCTGCGCACGCGCGGCATCCCGCGGCCATTTTCCTGAAGCCCCGTGCAGCAGAGCACTCTATCTGCGCACGTGCGGCCCCAGGAAGATGGCCGCACCCACCGATCAAAGGGATGACAGCGCAGATCGCGTGCTGTGTCTTCACGTGGTCGCAGGGAATTCGGACCTTGGACATGCGCACACCACTACGCCACCAACGGAAAGCTGGGGAAGAAAAGAGCGCTGTGAACACGCCCACCCGACCTGACCAGCCTGATTGACAGGCGAAAACGGCGACTTTGGTAATGTATTTCTCAGCATAGGTGGGGAATCAGGGTGCACTACATACACTATAGTAACGCACAGCACAGGCCCTATTTAACAGTATTTATATCTCAATCTCAAAAAACGGGGTGACAGGTTCCCTTTAAATTGAACAAGAATATAACTACTATAATACTGCCCCTATGTACAAGAATATAACTACTATAATACTGCTCCTATATACCAGACTATAACTACTATAATACTGCCCCTATGTACAAGAATATAACTACTATAATACTGCTCCTATATACCAGACTATAACTACTATAATACTGCCCCTATGTACAAGAATATAACTACTATAATACTGCTCCTATGTACAAGAATATAACTACTATAATACTGCCCCTATGTACAAGAATATAACTACTATAATACTGTCCCTATGTACAAGAATATAACTACTATAATACTGTCCCTATGTTCAAGAATATAACTACTATAATACTGTTCCTATGTATAACATCTACTATAATACTGCCCCTATGTACAAGAATATTTCTACTATAATACTGCCCCTATGTACAGGAATATAACTACTATAATACTGCTCCTATGTACAAGAATATATCTACTATAATACTGCCCCTATGTACAGGAATATAACTACTATAATACTGTTTCTATGTACAAGAATATAACTACTATAATACTGCTCCTATGTACAAGAGTATAACTACTATAATACTGCTCCTATGCACAAGAATATAACTACTATAATAGTGCTCCTATGTACAAGAATAGAACTACTATAATACTGTTCCTATGTGCAAGAATATAACTACTATAATATTGCTCCCTATGTTCAAGAATACAACTACTATAATACTGCTCCTATGTAGAGGAATATGACTAATATAATACTGCCCCTATGTACAAGAATATAACTACTATAATACTGCTCCTATATACCAGACTATAACTACTATAATACTGCCCCTATGTACAAGAATATAACTACTATAATACTGCTCCTATATACTAGACTATAACTACTATAATACTGCCCCTATGTACAAGAATATAACTACTATAATACTGCTCCTATGTACAAGAATATAACTACTATAATACTGCCACTATGTACAAGAATATAACTACTATAATACTGTCCCTATGTACAAGAATATAACTACTATAATACTGCTCCTATATACCAGACTATAACTACTATAATACTGCCCCTATGTACAAGAATATAACTACTATAATACTGCTCCTTTGTACAAGAATATTTCTACTATAATACTGCCCCTATGTACAGGAATATAACTACTATAATACTGCTCCTATATACAAGAATATAACTACTATAATAGTGCTCCTATGTACAAGAATATAACTACTATAATAGTGCTCCTATGTACAAGAATAGAACTACTATAATACTGTTCCTATGTGCAAGAATATAACTACTATAATACTGCTCCCTATGTTCAAGAATACAACTACTATAATAATGCTCCTATGTACAGGAATATGACTAATATAATACTGCCCCTATGTACAAGAATATAACTACTATAATACTGCTCCTATATACCAGACTATAACTACTATAATACTGCCCCTATGTACAAGAATATAACTACTATAATACTGCTCCTATATACCAGACTATAACTACTATAATACTGCCCCTATGTACAAGAATATAACTACTATAATACTGCTCCTATGTACAAGAATATAACTACTATAATACTGCCACTATGTACAAGAATATAACTACTATAATACTGTCCCTATGTACAAGAATATAACTACTATAATACTGTCCCTATGTACAAGAATATAACTACTATAATACTGTTCCTATGTACAATATCTACTATAATACTGCCCCTATGTACAAGAATATATCTACTATAATACTGCCCCTATGTACAGGAATATAACTACTATAATACTGCTCCTATGTACAAGAATATATCTACTATAATACTGCCCCTATGTACAGGAATATAACTACTATAATACTGCTCCTATGTACAGGAATATAACTACTATAATACTGTTCCTATGTACAAGAATATAACTACTATAATACTGCTCCTATGTACAAGAATATAACTACTATAATACTGCCTCTATATACAAGAATATAACTACTATAATACTGCTCCTATGTACAAGAGTATAACTACTATAATACTGCTCCTATGTACAAGAATATAACTACTATAATAGTGCTCCTATGTACAAGAATATAACTACTATAATACTGCTCCCTATGTTCAAGAATACAACTACTATAATACTGCTCCTATGTACAGGAATATGACTACTATAATACTGTTCCTATGTACAAGAATATAACTACTATAATACTGCCCCTATGTTCAAGAATATAACTACTATAATACTGCTCACTGTGTTCAAGAATATAACAACTATAATACTGTTCCTATGTACAAGAATATAACTACTATAATACTGCTCCTATTTACAAGAATATAACTACTATAATACTGCCCCTATGTTCAAGAATATAACTACTATAATACTGCCCCATGTTCAAGAATATAACTACTATAATACTGCCCCTATGTACAAGAATTTAACTACTATAATACTGCTCCTATTTACAAGAATATAACTACTATAATACTGTTCCTATGTTCAAGAATATAACTACCATAATACTGTTCCTATGTGCAAGAATATAACTACTATAATACTCCCCCTATGTTCAAGAATATAATTACTACTAGATGGTGGTCCGATTCTAACGCATTGGTTATTCTAGAATATGCATGTCCACATAGTATATAGCACAGCCACGTAGTATATTGCCCAGCCACAAGCTATATTGCCCAGTTACGTAGTACCATATATTGCCCAGCTACGTAGTATATGGCCCAGTCACGTAGTACATTGCCCAGTTACGTAGTATATTGCCCAGCCACGTAGTATATTGCCCAGCCACGTAGTATATTGCCCAGTAACGTAGTAAATTGCCCATTGAAGTAGTATATTGCCCAGCAATGTAGTATATTGCCCAGCCACGTAGTATATTGCAGAGTTACATAGTATATTGCCCAGTCACGTAGTACATTGCCCAGTGAAGTAGTATATTGCCCAGCCACGTAGTATATTGCCCAGTGATGTAGTATATTGCCCAGTGACGTAGTATATTGCCCAGTCATGTAGTATATTGCCCGGCCACATAGTATATTGCCCAGTCACGTAGTATATTGCCCAGCCACGTAGTATGTAGTATATTGCCCAGCCACGTCGTATATTGCCCAGTCACGCAGTATATTGCTCAGTCACGTTGCCCAGCCACGTAGAATATTGCCCAGTCACGTAGTATATTGCCCAGCAAAGTAGTATATTGCCCCAGCCACATAGTATATTGCCCAGTCACGTAGTATATTGCCCAGCCACGTAGTATATTGCCCAGTAACGTAGTAAATTGCCCATTGAAGTAGTATATTGCCCAGCCACGTAGTATATTGCCGAGTTACATAGTATATTGCCCAGTCACGTAGTACATTGCCCAGTGAAGTAGTATATTGCCCAGCCACGTAGTATATTGCCCAGTGATGTAGTATATTGCCCAGTGACGTAGTATATTGCCCAGTCATGTAGTATATTGCCCGGCCACATAGTATATTGCCCAGTCACGTTGTATATTGCCCAGCCACGTAGTATGTAGTATATTGCCCAGCCACGTAGTATGTAGTATATTGCCCAGCCACGTAGTATGTAGTATATTGCCCAGCCACGTCGTATATTGCCCAGTCACGTAGTATATTGCTCAGTCATGTTGCCCAGCCACGTAGAATATTGCCCAGTCACGTAGTATATTGCCCAGCAAAGTAGTATATTGCCCTAACCACATAGTATATTGCCCAGTCACGTAGTATATTGCCCAGCCACGTTGCCCAGCCACGTAGTATATTGCCCAGTCATGTAGTATATTGCCCAGCCACGTTGCCCAGTCACGTAGTATATTGCCCAGTCACGTAGTATATTGCCCAGCCACGTTGCCCAGCCACGTAGGATATTGCCCAGTCACGTACTATACACGTGATATATAGCACAGCCCATGTAGTATATTTCACAGCCCATGTAGTACATTGCCCAGCGCACGTAGTATATAGCAATGTGGGCATCATATCCCTGTTAAAATAAAGAATTAAGATAAAAAATAGTTATATACTCACCTTCTGTTGGCCCCAGTATCCAAGCGAAGCGGTTACCGACGCTCGTCGCGCACTCCGGTCTCAAGAGTGCATTGCGGTCTCGCGAGATGATGATGTAGCGGTCTCGCGAGACCTATACGTCATCATCTCGCGAGATCGCAGCATGGACCGGTTACCGGAGCGTCGTGAGCGAGAAAGGCCTGTTGTGGATCCGAGGGGCTGACGGACGGTGAGTATATAACGATTTTTTATTTTTTAAATTATTTTTAACATTAAATCTTTTTACTGTTGATGTCGCATAGGCAGCATCAATAGTAAAACGTTGGTCACACAGGGTTAATAGCAGCGTTAACCGAGTGCGATACACCGCGGCATAGCGCGGTCGGTTAACGCTGCCATTAACCCTGTGTGAGCGCTGACTGGAGGGGAGTACTGACTGCGGGGAGGAAGGAGCGGCCATGTTGCGGCCGGACTGCGCCCGTCTCTGATTGGTCGTGGCAATGGTCGTGGGCGTTTTGCCACGACCAATCAGCGACTTGGATTCCATGACAGACAGAGGCCGCGACCAATAAATATCCGGGACAGACAGAAAGACGGAAGTGACCCTTAGACAATTATATAGTACATAATACTGCTCCCTATGTACAAGAATATAACTACTATAATACTGCCCCTATGTACAAGAATATAACTACTATAATACTGCCCCTATGTACAAGAATATAACTACTATAATACTGCCCCTATGTACAAGAATATAACTACTATAATACTGCTCCTATGTATAAGAATATAACTACTATAATTCTGCTCCTATATACAGGAATATAACTACTATAATACTGCTCCTATGTACAGGAATATAACTACTATAATACAGCTTCTATGTACAAGAATATAACTACTATAATACTGCCCCTATGTACAAGAATATAAGTACTGTAATGCTGCTCCTATGTACAGGAATATAACTACTATAATACTGCTTCTATGTACAAGAATATACATGTAACTACTATAATACTGCTCCTGCATGCAAGAATATAACTACTATAATAATGTTCCTATGTACAAGAATGTAACTACTATAATACTGCCCCTATGTTCAAGAATATAACGACTATAATACTCCTCCCTATGTACAAGATTTGTTATTTTATTCAAACGTAAAAGCAATTTTCCTAAGAAATGCATTCAAGACCATGTTGTAAGTACACTCCTAGTAAAGTCTTAACAGCAAAGCTAAAGTTTAGACTATAAAATTCTAATTGACACAACTATATACATATATATTTAATAATCATAATTATTATTCAATAACCATCTATGTGGGTGATAGGGGACTTATAAAGAGCAGTACTTGTCAGAGAAACCCCTTCCCATTTCATGATGCCAGAAATGGCACCACATGGAAGAGAAATGTCACAAAATTCTTTATACAAAAAGGCGAAGTTTACAAGAACTCTGGAAGATATTTAAAACCAGAGGGTTTTAAAGAAACATATACCTGACTGCAACCATGCAGCTAGGTCCCAATTAATGTTGGCCTTGTTAGGGCAGGATTAGACTGCTGTCAGGTTCCCTTTAAAAGAGTTTATATTAACCCCCAAAGCAATCATATATCCACAGGATAAATGATAACTTGCTGACTGCGGGAACCCCCATCGACCTTAAGAGTAGTGGTTTATAGAGTTTTGTGAAAATTGAATCGCTGTCTTGCTTGTGTGCCACTTAGATTTTCCAACATCAGATTTAAAGGGAATCTATCATGTAAAAAAACACTACTAACCTGCAGATATAAGGTTATTCTGCAGCTTAATCGCTTTCTAAAGATGTACGGCTATTGCATTGAAAGCCTGGCTGCAGGGAGGAAATAAACTTTAGTCCACCCAGTAGCCACCGGCTTTCAGTCATAGAGGCGTGGCCAGTTTCAGTCACCGCTCAGTACATAGTGAGTGGTGGCTTTATCATTGGATCCATCACTGACTGACAGCCAGCTGAGCACTGATGCACTGCTAAGCTGGCTGTCAGTCACAGTCAAGGCAGAATGTTTAATGTAGCTGTGGAGTAAATGCAAGTATCTGGCAGAGATGTAAGTTAAATCCATTGAAAAATATGTAATGTGTCCTCCATCTACCATCTATATTACTAATTTTTCTTACATCCCTTTTGTGTTCCCCCATGCCCTGGAGTTCAGGTGTGACTGTTAAATCTGTACCTATGTCTCTCCCCCATACTCTGTATCAGATAATTGGTATTTATGTATTTCCCCTCATAAATGTAAGGTGATGGGTTGTAAACCACTTCTCTCTGAAGCTTTGATGCATGTGACCAAACAACAACCTCAAAATAACCTTGTTTTTCTATGAGTGAAAGTGACAAACGGCGCACGTGTGAGCCGCGTGGTGTTATTAGAGGTCATTGATTCGTGATTGGATCGGAGGTGTGGGACGTGAAGCGGTGAGCCACGCTGTCTCCCTTACACCTACACACCGACAGAATACGCAGGTTGCCAAGAAACAGCACAGTAACCAGAGAAATAGAGAAAAATCTTCTGATGAGAAGGTCGGTCGGGAAACAAGGAAGGAACACACACGCCGTGTTCTATCACAGAAAGAAGAAATTGTAGCTATTTTCACAGGAGATATCTGGTTCAGCACAACCGTGATAGACTCGGTCAGCTGCTGCTACTGTGTGACCGTAAAAGGTGGAAGCATTGAAATATACCGTTATGTAGTAAAGAACGATGCACGATAAAAATGAGGCCCCTTTCTGGAGCTACTTGACACTAGCACACCACCTTGAACAAGGCAGCCTAGGTACCCCGAAATGTAGAGATGAGCAGAAAGGTCCACAGCACCTAATTTCCCCAGTTGGCACCTCTGTTGCAGCTGGATTTCCCTTCTGCAGTCGGCATCCTTAGGCCATGTTCTTTTGAGTGTCCATGTTCCATCCTAGGTCCCAAGACATCATCATGTCATGAGTGATGAAGCCATGATGTTGCAGGGTTTAAAAACCAGCAGAGGCGTCCAGAGAAACTGAGCTGAGGATGATGCATGTAGACGTGAAGTCCGGCTGGACCCGAAGTTGGAACTAGGCCCAACAAAATCTTCAGTCCATCTCAACCAATGTGTGTTTAACCCTCATCCTCTTTGGGGTCAGGTGTGGACTGATAATCCAATCATTAGGCCAGTGCATGAAAGGTCATGTCCAGAAGGGCCTGTGAAGCCTCAAAAGTATGTAATAGGTCTTGGAGGCTATAAAGCAATGGTGAGCACATGTGTGGTAGCAGGATTAATCCACCCTAGGTTGGGGCAGGACATATAATTGGGAGCTTTACGTTCCCCGTGTTCAAAGAGAGATGACCAGACATGGACATATTGCCAACAGCCCATAAGACTGTTGGAAAAAACTGCTCTTATTGCAAAAGAAAGCCTGTTCCTTTAAGTTGTGTGCTTTCAGCTATGGGCTGGACTAACTGTATGCTTAGTGCACTTGTTTATGGTTTTTAATGCTAATTTTTTATCATCGCCTTCTGTGTATGTGCGTGTCGTTAAAAAATGTGGTGTCATGCCAACATTGTTAGTTAAATGTGTTAATAACTGAAATGTGAGTGGTTAGAGAAAAAGGGGTAATGTTTCAGCTTGTAGAGAGTGATATACTTGACATGCTAGTGTAAGGAGACTTATAGACCATGCAATGTTCCTCTGGGAAATTAAATATGCAAGAAGAAGAGGACTTGAACTCTAGTGGCACCTATTGGATGTAGTAATTCTGTAAGTCAATATCGACCCTTAAATGAACCTTGCCACGTGATTGTTATGACTGCCGCTTCTGCTGCTGCCTCTACTTACCTCTCTGGGCGTCACACCGGCTCCTCCTCGCTTGCGGTCGTCCTCGCCGCTGTTCCTGCTTCCTGGTCTGCCACTTCGTCTCCTCTCCATTGCTCTTGTCGTCTCGCCGCTGCCTCCTCCATTGCAGCCGCTGCCGCCGTTGTCCCCGGGCTTCCTGCGCCACCGGCTCCTTCTCGCTCCAGGCATCACGCTGGTCTCCTGATTCCTTCTTCTGCCACTAGGGGGCTTCAGCGTGGTGCTTCCTTCCCTGCGTTCTCTCGTCCTGTCTCTGCTCCGTTCAAGTGCTATAGAGCGCCGGCGCGAATTCCTTGTTGTTATTAACCTTCTCGACTCCTTCCCAGCATTCCCTGTGCCCCAATCAGATTTCAGCACAGGGTATATCAGGCGTCTCCACCATTCTAGCAATGACTGATTATCGTGTGTTCTTCATGCGAGCTTCTGGCCCGTTTTCTTACCCGTCCTGTTATTCTGATTCCTTCTAACCGCTTGCTCGCTTCTGTTTGCCCATTTAAACCCGCTTTCCATTCTGAGCTTCCTTCTTGAGCCGTCCCTCTTGGTTCCAGCTGTTGCGGTATCTAACTCCCTCGGGCTTGCTCCTCACGATCACTGTATAGGAGTTGGTCTCCCAGGTTCGCTCGCCCGTCAGAGCTTCAGTGCCATGACCCAGAGGGTCCACTCTCTGTCTGTCCCTTCTGTCAGTTCATCAGAAACAGTAACAGTATAACAGTGATTAAGGATAAATGCAAAACCAGAATCTCAGTTTGCAGACATGTTTCAGGATGTTTGATCCCCCTTAGTGCAAAGCATGAAATCTGATTTGGCTGTATGTGAGGTCTGAAAAAAATAATAATCAGATCTCACGCTTTTCACTATGGAGGGGCAAACACACCGAAACATGTGTTTGTAAATTGAGGTTCTGGCTTAGCTGTTATTCTAAGGGCTATTTAAAATACCTGTGATCATCAGTGTTGCAATGTACGGACTGGTCATGAATCTCCCGATCCTGGCGTGACAGATTCTTAGTAGTACAGCACATGAAGCTTTCACTCTTGGGTTGGGAGATGCGCAATATTAAGTGACCAATAAGTACATACAGGGTGGCCAGATAATACAAAAATATAGGATTGCTACAAACTTAAAATAAATGCATAGTGCACAATGTATATTACCTTAGGTATGTGGCTTCTTCGTCGAGCCTTCTTCCAAAGGGTGATCTAGAATGTGGCTACAGAAGGGATTTATGTATTGTAAGGGGAAAAGAAAATGAGAGACATCTAAATTCAATTCAGGGATAGAGAAATGTGATTGGTAGTGCCAGTTGGAAAAAAGGCGTGCAATTACCTAGGAACCCAAACCTGGGCATCTCCAGTATGTAATTGTACATGTTCAGCTGGTATAACTTGGGTATCTCCTGTATATAATTATATATGTTCAGCTGGTATAACCTGGGCATCTCCTGTATATAATTATACATGTTCAGCTGGTATAACTTGGGTATCTCCGTGTATAATTATATATGTTCAGCTGGTATAACCTGGGCATCTCCTGTATATAATTATATATATACAGCTGGTATAACTTGGGTATCGCCGTATATAATTATATATGTTCAGCTGGTATAACCTGGGCATAACCTGGGCATCTCCGTATATAATTATACATGTTCAGCTGGTATAACTTGGGTATCTCCGTATATAATTATATATGTCCAGCTGGTATAATCTGGGCATCTCCTGTATATAATTATATATGTACAGCTGGCATAACCTGGGTATCTCCGTATATAATTATACATGTTCAGCTGGCATAACTTGGGTATCTCCATATATAATTATATATGTTCAGCTAGTATAACCTGGGCATCTCCTGTATATGATTAAATTTGTACAGCTGGCATAACCTGGGCATCTCCGTATATAATTATACATGTTCATATATACATATATATCACCCCTACTCTGGAACTCTCTACCACAACACATCAGACTCTCACCTACCATGGAAACCTTCAAAAAGAACCTGAAGACCCCCCTCTTCCGACAAGCCTACAACCTGCAGTAACCACCGATCGACCAAACCGCTGCATGACCAGCTCTACCCTCACCTACTGTATTCTCACCCATCCCTTGTAGACTGTGAGCCCTCGCGTGCAGGGTCCTCTCTCCTCCTGTACCAGTTATGACTTGTATTGTTTAAGATTATTGTACTCGTTTTTATTATGTATACCCCTCCTCACATGTAAAGCGCCATGGAATAAATGGCGTTATAACAATAAATAATAATAATAATGTTCAGCTGGTATAACTTGGGTATCTCCATATATAATTATATATGTTCAGCTGGTATAACCTGGGCATCTCCTGTATATAATTATATACTGTATGTACAGCTGGTATAACCTGGGCATATTCAGTATATAATTATATATTACCAGCTGGTATAAGTTATACATGTTCCTGTGTATAGGGATCTGGACCATGCTGGTATAACCTGGGCATTTTGCCGGCATTGTATAATAATCTGGTCATCTCTCTCATCAGTCTCTCAGAACTAATGTTGACACCAGGAAGTGTTTGGCTATTAATGTTTCGTGTTATATACGATGAGGCGATCTTGTGACTCAGAGAAAGGGCAAATGTGCCCGCACCCTCAGTCCCACAAATCAAGGACGTCAGCGGAGGGCAGAAGTTGCCCAAGGTCCAACCTTGTCACCGGGGGTCCAGCTAACACTCGGCACCATTCATAAGACCTTCCATAATTAAACTAGGTCACAAATGACAAAAATGTCAGACAGCAAAGAGGAAACTGCCTAATGGACACGATGTCACAAGACGGAAGACGATGACAGCGGAGCCGCTGCGGCAGGAATGACCGCTGGGGAAATACTAACATATAATGAAGTAAAAAAAAAATCTTGTGAATTTTACATCTAACTTTATCAGATGATTTTACTAATAAATACACTACTAGGCCTCAACATAGCAACCAATCAGAGCTTAGCTTTCATTTCTATAGAGCAGTTTAAGAAAAGAAAGCTGAGCCCTGATTAGTTGCTATGGTCAGCTCAGGAAAAATTAGGCTGATTTGATATATAAAGTTTACTAGGCCTCAGAAGGCTTTTGTTGCCCATAGCAATCAACCAGACCTCAGCTTTCGTTTCTTAAACAGCTGTGATAAAATGAAAGCTGCGCTGTGATTGGTTGTTATTGGCAACAGAGACAAAATGAAGCCTATGATGCTTCGTTTATAATTTACAATTGCAGTTCCTGTATTTATTTTTTTAATTAGACCATTTATAAAATGGTTGAACTTTCCAAAAAATGACAAATTTTGCCCTATATTAACTATGGAAGGGAGTTGACAAACATATACTGCAATCGTGAAATATATAATCTACCGCCGTATATGACGAGATTATGTTATGGAGCGTCCATATATGCCACAATATCTGGACTGCAAATTTAGGCTCATAGTAACATAGTAACATAGTAACATAGTTAGTAAGGCCGAAAAAAGACATTTGTCCATCCAGTTCAGCCTATATTCCATCATAATAAATCCCCAGATCTACGTCCTTCTACAGAACCTAATAATTGTATGATACAATATTGTTCTGCTCCAGGAAGACATCCAGGCCTCTCTTGAACCCCTCGACTGAGTTCGCCATCACCACCTCCTCAGGCAAGCAATTCCAGATTCTCACTGCCCTAACAGTAAAGAATCCTCTTCTATGTTGGTGGAAAAACCTTCTCTCCTCCAGACGCAAAGAATGCCCCCTTGTGCCCGTCACCTTCCTTGGTATAAACAGATCCTCAGCGAGATATTTGTATTGTCCCCTTATATACTTATACATGGTTATTAGATCGCCCCTCAGTCGTCTTTTTTCTAGACTAAATAATCCTAATTTCGCTAATCTATCTGGGTATTGTAGTTCTCCCATCCCCTTTATTAATTTTGTTGCCCTCCTTTGTACTCTCTCTAGTTCCATTATATCCTTCCTGAGCACCGGTGCCCAAAACTGGACACAGTACTCCATGTGCGGTCTAACTAGGGATTTGTACAGAGGCAGTATAATGCTCCCATCATGTGTATCCAGACCTCTTTTAATGCACCCCATGATCCTGTTTGCCTTGGCAGCTGCTGCCTGGCACTGGCTGCTCCAGGTAAGTTTATCATTAACTAGGATCCCCAAGTCCTTCTCCCTGTCAGATTTACCCAGTGGTTTCCCGTTCAGTGTGTAATGGTGATATTGATTCCCTCTTCCCATGTGTATAACCTTACATTTATCATTGTTAAACCTCATCTGCCACCTTTCAGCCCAAGTTTCCAACTTATCCAGATCCATCTGTAGCAGAATACTATCTTCTCTTGTATTAACTGCTTTACATAGTTTTGTATCATCTGCAAATATCGATATTTTACTGTGTAAACCTTCTACCAGATCATTAATGAATATGTTGAAGAGAACAGGTCCCAATACTGACCCCTGCGGTACCCCACTGGTCACAGCGACCCAGTTAGAGACTATACCATTTATAACCACCCTCTGCTTTCTATCACTAAGCCAGTTACTAACCCATTTACACACATTTTCCCCCAGACCAAGCATTCTCATTTTGTGTACCAACCTCTTGTGCGGCACGGTATCAAACGCTTTGGAAAAATCGAGATATACCACGTCCAATGACTCACCGTGGTCCAGTCTATAGCTTACCTCTTCATAAAAACTAATTAGATTGGTTTGACAGGAGCGATTTCTCATAAACCCATGCTGATATGGAGTTAAACAGTTATTCTCATTGAGATAATCCAGAATAACATCCCTCAGAAACCCTTCAAATATTTTACCAACAATAGAGGTTAGACTTACTGGCCTATAATTTCCAGGTTCACTTTTAGAGCCCTTTTTGAATATTGGCACCACATTTGCTATGCGCCAGTCCTGCGGAACAGACCCTGTCGCTATAGAGTCACTAAAAATAAGAAATAATGGTTTATCTATTACATTACTTAGTTCTCTTAGTACTCGTGGGTGTATGCCATCCGGACCCGGAGATTTATCTATTTTAATCTTATTTAGCCGGTTTCGCACCTCTTCTTGGGTTAGATTGGTGACCCTTAATATAGGGTTTTCATTGTTTCTTGGGATTTCACCTAGCATTTCATTTTCCACCGTGAATACCGTGGAGAAGAAGGTGTTTAATATGTTAGCTTTTTCCTCGTCATCTACAACCATTCTTTCCTCACTATTTTTTAAGGGGCCTACATTTTCAGTTTTTATTCTTTTACTATTGATATAGTTGAAGAACAGTTTGGGATTAGTTTTACTCTCCTTAGCAATGTGCTTCTCTGTTTCCTTTTTGGCAGCTTTAATTAGTTTTTTAGATAAAGTATTTTTCTCCCTATAGTTTTTTAGAGCTTCAATGGTGCCATCCTGCTTTAGTAGTGCAAATGCTTTCTTTTTACTGTTAATTGCCTGTCTTACTTCTTTGTTTAGCCACATTGGGTTTTTCCTATTTCTAGTCCTTTTATTCCCACAAGGTATAAACCGCTTACACTGCCTATTTAGGATGTTCTTAAACATTTCCCATTTATTACCTGTATTCTCATTTCTGAGGATATTGTCCCAGTCTACCAGATTAAGGGCATCTCTAAGCTGTTCAAACTTTGCCTTCCTAAAGTTCAATGTTTTTGTGACTCCCTGACAAGTCCCCCTAGTGAAAGACAGGTGAAACTGCACAATATTGTGGTCGCTATTTCCTAAATGCCCAACCACCTGCAGATTTGTTATTCTGTCAGGTCTATTAGATAGTATTAGGTCTAAAAGTGCTGCTCCTCTGGTTGGATTCTGCACCAATTGTGAAAGATAATTTTTCTTGGTTATTAGCAGAAACCTGTTGCCTTTATGGGTTTCACAGGTTTCTGTTTCCCAGTTAATATCCGGGTAGTTAAAGTCCCCCATAACCAGGACCTCATTATGGGTTGCAGCTTCATCTATCTGCTTTAGAAGTAGACTTTCCATGCTTTCTGTTATATTTGGGGGTTTGTAACAGACCCCAATGAGAATTTTGTTACCATTTTTCCCTCCATGAATTTCAACCCATATGGACTCGACATCCTCATTCCCTTCGCTAATATCCTCCCTTAAAGTGGACTTTAGACAAGACTTTACATAGAGACAAACCCCTCCTCCTCTCCGATTTTTACGATCCTTTCTAAACAGACTGTAACCCTGTAAGTTAACTGCCCAGTCATAGCTTTCATCTAACCATGTCTCGGTTATTCCCACTATGTCAAAGTTACCTGTAGATATTTCTGCTTCTAGTTCTTCCATCTTGTTTGTCAGGCTTCTGGCGTTTGCGAGCATGCAGTTTAGAGGATTTTGTTTTGTTCCAATCTCCTCACTGTGGATTGTTTTAGAAATGTTCTTACCTCCCTTCTGAGTAGGTTTTCCTGGGCTCAAATTTGTTTGTCCATTTTCCATGAATTTTTGCCACATTTTCATTCAAGGCAAAAAAAAAAAAAACCTCCAGAAAATATGAAATGTGCTGCAAATATATTTTTGTGGCTTTTTTTTTTCACAATTTTGTTTAGTTTTTAGTCTCGTGAGTGTGTAAAAGGTGTTCGAGAGGCTTGTCTGATGGTCTTTTGTATTATTTTTCGGTTTTATCTTGGTTTTATTAACTTTTTTATTTTAACTTTTATGAAATGTGGAGGTTGAATGTACAAATTCATAAAAGAGATTTAGGGATAAAGCAGGCATAAAATGTTGGCACCATCAGCTTCTTTTCTCCATGAGCTAAGAAATGTTCCGTCTGAAGAAAGTGTAATACATATTCAGAAAAAAGCAAAAGCGAGGCAAGTTATCAAGTGTCACCAATCTGTTCAGGACACCTGGGAGGGGAAAGAGACACCATTTACTGCCATTGCAAATTCAACCAGGTATCAGACACATGTTTGCTCTGGGTCGTCTCCCTCACTAACAAATTCAGTTTAACTTCCTAATGACCACAATGTCTATGACAACCTTGTATCGTATTGCATCCTAGATGCCATAAAGAATGAGGATAAAAAGTGCCTAGATATATACCACACATGGAGAAAAAATTGGGCCTCACATCATTAATAATTGAATTAAAATTTTTGATTCAGTCCCCAGTGTATAATATCCTGCGCACCTACCCCCGGTGTATAACATTCGGCCCCATTGTCCCAGGTGTATAACAACTGACCCTACTGTCCCTGGTGTATAACATCCATCACCATTGCCCCCGATGTGTAACATCTGACTCTACTGGCCCTCGTATATAACATCCAGCCCCATTGCCCCAGGTGTATAACATCTGACCCTACTGTCCCCGATGTATTACATCCAGCCCCATTGCCCCAGGTGTATAAGATCTGACCCTACTGTCCCTAGTATATAACATCTGGCCCCATTGCCCCCGATGTGTAACATCAGACTCTACTGTTCCCCCTAGTGTTTAAATCCAGACCCTCACACCCACTATATAACATCTGACCCTATTGCCCCCAGTGTATAACATCTGACCCTATTGTCCCTGGTGTGTAACATCCGGCCACCCCACACCCAGTGTATAACATCTGACCCTATTGCCACCGGTGTGTAACATCCAGCCCCATTGCCCCCAAAATTTAACTTACTGCTTCATTGCCCCCGATTTATAATTTCCTCCCTACCCCTTGTGTATAACATCTGGCCCCTATCTCCCCAGTATATAATATCCTGCCTCACCCTCACTCACTGATACCTTTGCGGTTGTGGTAACAAGTCCATCCATGACATTTCTTCCCCCTAAATCTTCCCACATCTCCTGTAAGTGATATTATTGAGAAGCGGAAGGAACCGCAGCAACCCATAACGTTACAGAGCGAGGGGGCCGAGATCTGAGGAGCAGATCCCAGAAACTTACTCAGCTTTTATGCACACACACTGATCACAAGCAAACAGGTCACAGGTGAGATGTTACATTTAGTAGCCATTCAACCCCATTTGTGTCAACTTCTGTGTATGTTATTAGTAGGGTTGAGCGAAACGGATCGGACAAATTCAAAAATCGCCGACTTTCGGCAAAGTCGGGTTTCTTGAAACCCAACCCGATCCTAGTGTGGGATCGGCCATGAGGTCGGCGGTCTTCGCGCCAAAGTCGCGTTTCCTTTGTAACGCTTTCAGCACCATTTCTCATCCAATGAAGGAGGACGCAGAGTGTGGGCAGCGTGATGACATAGGTCTCGGTCCCCACCATCTTAGAGAAGGGCATGACAGTGATTGGCTTGCTTTCTGCGGCGTCACAGGGGCTATAAAGGGGCGTGCACGCCGGCTGCCATCTTACTTCTGCCGATCGTAGCATAGGGAGAGGTTGCTGCAGCTTCATCAGAAGAAGGGATATAGTTAGGGAGGGAATATTAAGCCCGAAACTGCTTGTGCTGTAGCGATTTCCACTGTCCAACACCACCATTTGTTTGCAGGGACAGTGGAGGCTAGATTTTTGTGCATCAGCTCTGTAGCTTATTAGGCTGCCTTATAAGGCTCCCTGATAGCTGCATTGCTGTTTGCACGCCGCTGTGCAAACCAACTGCTTTTTTAAAAGCAAAAATCCTGTTGCTCCTTTCTGCATAGTTATCTTGTTTATTTGTCCACACTTTTGTGTGCAGCAGTCTTTTTTATTGCTGCCATACTTGTCCTGAGATCATTGTAGGGAGATTGAAATTGTACTACAGTCCTTGTATTTTTTCATATATCTTCCAGCCACTTTCTGCCACTTACATTGTGTTGCTTTATACACTCGGCCTGAGATTTGTTTCAGTCTCCCCCCAAAAAAGGGAGATTTAAATTCTCACAAAGTGGATATACTTCAGTCCTGTTAGTTTGTCGTATGTCAGCTAGCCACTTTCTGCCATTTAGATTGCGTTGTTATATACACTGGGCCTGACTTTTGGTTCAGTTTCCCCCCAAAAAAGGGAGATTTAAATTCTCAACAAGTTTATATACACCTTCTACCTTGTTTTACAGTAACATATAATGGTTGTTATTTTGTTTAGATTTTCCAAAAAATGAGGAAGTCAGGTGGAAGAGGCCTTGGGCGGTGGTTGCCAGCTGGTACTGATGGTGGTGGTGGTGGTGGTGCATCTGGTGGTAGTGGCAAAAGCATAATAGCACCTAAGGCTGGAGGTGTTGAGCCAGCGTCATCGTCAGGCTACACAAGGCCTCGAAGGCTCCGTTATCTGGGAGTAGGAAAACGGCTTTTAAAGACGGATGATCTAACCTTCATTAAAATTAACCAATCATGGATTTCAAATTATTTTGCCCCACCTTCCCCTGCTGACACGTAGCTTGCCGGAAAAATGTCTTGCTTTTGGCCTCCTCTTACTGACTTCTCCAATTCCTCCATTTGCAGCTGCTGAATGTCCACTATAGGCCATTTTTATACCTCCCTAAATGGACTGACTCCCCCCACAGGGCCGTGGTCACCACCTGGCGCAAGCACCCGTGCGAGTGTCGTTTGCCTTGACAGGTGGGTGTGCCCACTCTTGGGCAACAGCACTGGCACAGGGTCCCTCATAGTACAATGAAGTGTCTCTGATGGTGGTGGTGCACACCCAATGTCAGACACACCATCGTAATATGAGGGGCCCTGTGCCAGTACCACCGCCCACGAGAGAGTGTTCCCCCCCAGCTCGAACAGTGCTCTACCACTTGCAATACTTACCTCTCCCTGCTCCACCACTGTGTAGTCTGTGCTGTTAAATCCTTCAATGGCACTGCCAATACAAATTTGTTGAAATGATAGATGATGGTTAAAATATAAAGGGGGCCTGGCCTCCATTTAGACCAGTTAATACTTTGCGCCTACTACCACTGTCTGCTACTCAGCAGAGGAGCCCACCCCAGTACCTAGCTATGCCTCCTGTTTAGTCCTGTTACCAATTTTGAATTGCATTTAGACTACTTTATTATTTGGGCCTACTAACTGCGTCTGCCACTCTTTACAGTTGTCCTCCACTGAACAAAGCAATGCCGCCTGTTTAGTCCCGTTACCAATTTTGAACGGCATTTAGCCTGCTTTATTATTTGGGCCTATATCTGTGTTTCCTCCTCATCCTGCCCATTGCCCAGCCAGTGATAGATGACTCTGCTGGTACATTGACCCAGACCACTACATTCCCCTTGCACTCTACACAGCCAGAATCTGACCCTGCTGAAAGTCAGGTTCCTCTTCCTGCATACTATACCACCTTACACGGGGACAAAGAGGAAGGTGCAGATGAAAGTGCAGGTTCCTTCATCAGGTGGGGGGGGCATACTCGTTGGCGACGTCACTGTCACAGGGCCCGTCATAGTACGCAAAAGTGTCTCTGCTAGTGGGAGGCGCCACCCGCCATCAAACACACCGCCATACTAGGAGAAGCCCTGTGCCAGTGCCAACGAGTGGGCCCACCCTGCTTGCTCTGGATCACAGCACTTGCAAAGTTGAAATACTTACCTCTCCCTGCTCCACCGCCGTGACGTATTCCGCGTTTCCTGGGCCCACGGAAATCTTGAGCCAGCCCTACCCCCCCCCACAACTTTAGCCAAATGAGCCCCTGTTTTCAATGCCTAACTATTATTATAAAGTAAATTAAGATTGACAAGCTTTAGTAATAATAATTGATGTTTTTGGCATTAAAATGGGCACTGTAGGTGTTTTCCTGTCCTAAACTCACTGCCGACTTTGATTCCCCATTGACTTGCATTGGGTTTCGTGTTTCAGTCGGCCCCCGACTTTTTGCAATAATCGGCCGATTTCACCCTACCCGACTTTTGACAAAGTCGGGTTTCGCGAAACCCGACTCGATCCGAAAAAAGTAAAAGTCGCTCAACTCTAATTATTACGCCAAAATCACCAGGGTATGTAAACTTTTGATCAGGGTCATTTGGATGTTTTGGGCTTAAAAAAGAGAAAACACAGTAGTTTAACAATAAATGGCTTCACCCAACCACAAGCCATGAGTGGGGAAAAAGTTTTGGGTGTTATCATTCATATTCTCTGAAATAGGCCAAGAAAGCAAACATTTTGCTGGGGTATGTAAACTTTTGAGCACAAATGTATGCATGATATATTGAGTGCAATTAAAGGATTATTCACAATTTGACTATGTAAAACAGTATAAGTGATAATAATACTGCTCCTTTATACAAGAATATAACTACTATAATACTGCCCCTATGTACAAGAATATAACTACTATAATACTGCCCCTATGTACAAGAATATAACTACTATAATACTGCCCCTATGTACAAGAGTATAACTACTATAATACTGCTCCCTATGTACAAGAATATAACTACTATAATACTGCCCCTATATACAAGAGTATAACTACTATAATACTGCTCCCTATGTACAAGAATATAACTACTATAATACTGCTCCCTATGGACAAGAATATAACTACTATATACTGCCCCCCATGTACAAGAATATAACTACTATAATACTGCTCCTATGTACAAGAATATAACTACTATAATACTGCTCCTATGTACAAGAATATAACTACTATAATACTGCCCCTATGTACAAGAATATAACTACTATAATACTGCTCCCTATGTACAAGAATATAACTACTATAATACTGCTTCTTTATACAAGAATATAACTACTATATACTGCCCCTATGTATAAGAATATAACTACTATAATACTGCCCCCTATGTACAAGAATATAACTACTATAATACTGCATCTATGTACAGGAATATAACCACTATAATACTGCCCCTATGTACAAGAATATAACTACTATAATACTGCTCCTATGTACAAGAATATAACTACTATAATACTGCCCCTATGTACAAGAATATAACTACTATAATACTGCCCCTATATACAAGAATATAACTACTATAATACTGCCCCTTATGTACAAGAATATAACTACTATAATACTGCCCCTATGTACAAGAATATAACTACTATAATACTGCTCCTATGTACAAGAATATAACTACTATAATACTGCCCCTTATGTACAAGAATATAACTACGATAATACTGCCCCTATATATAAGAATATAACTACTATAATACTGCCCCTATGTACAAGAATATAACTACTATAATACTGCTCCTTTATACAAGAATATAACTACTATAATTCTGTCCCTATGTACAAGAATATAACTACTATAATACTGCTCCCTATGTACAAGAATATAACTACTATAATACTGCTCCTTTATACAAGAATATAACTACTATAATACTGCCCCTATATACAAGAATATAACTACTATAATACTGCCCCTATGTACAAGAATATAACTACTATAATACTGCTCCCTATGTACAAGAATATAACTACTATAATACTGCCCCCTATGTACAAGAATATAACTACTATAATACTGCTCCTTTATACAAGAATATAACTACTATAATATTGTCCCTATGTACAAGAATATAACTACTATAATACTGCTCCCTATGTACAAGAATATTACTATAATACTGCTCCTTTATACAAGAATATAACTACTATAATACTGCCCCTATGTACAAGAATATAACTACTATAATACTGCTCCCTATGTACAAGAATATAACTACTATAATACTGCCCCCTTATACAAGAATATAACTACTATAATACTGCCCCTATATACAAGAATATAACTACTATAATACTGCCCCTATGTACAAGAGCATAACTACTATAATTCTGCTCCCTATGTACAAAAATATAACTACTATAATACTGCCCCCTATGTACAAGAATATAACTACTATAATACTGCCCCCTATGTACAAGAATATAACTACTATAATACTGCTCCTTTATACAAGAATATAACTACTATAATACTGCACCTATGTACAAGAATATAACTACTATAATACTGCCCCTATATACAAGAATATAACTACTATAATACTGCCCCCTCTGTACAAGAATATAACTACTATAATACTGCTCCTTTATACAAGAATATAACTACTATAATACTGCCCCTATGTATATGAATATAACTACTATAATACTGCCCATATGTACAAGAATATAACTACTATAATACTGCTCCCTATGTACAAGAATATAACTACTATAATACTGCTCCCTATATACAATAATATCTACTATAATACTGCCATATTTGGATAGTATTGTTACAGGCATTTTGGCATATTTCCCTGTTAACACAGTCATAGTTAACCCACACACTAGTATACCAATGTCAGTAAGTGAGTGAGTGCGTGGCTTATACTGTATAATAATCATCGGTGTTGGCTCCTTATTTGATATCCATTTCACAGCAGAGTTTCAGTTGTCTTTAATTGTGCTAACAGTAATTACATTCTGGTATCGACGGCTCGTTTCTCACACCTTCTTTTGGTCTGATTAGGCTCCAGATCTGTTTCATGTCCCTTTATTGTTTTGTGTATGTTTTCCCACTATTTTCATTTTTCTGATGATTTTTTTTTGCTGAGAATCCTGATGCCCCCGTTTAATCTTTCACTATTTATTACATCAGTATCAATTATTTTAAACCGTAATACCACTGGATTTTGCGTTTAATTACCACAATCTGATTTCACTTTATTTAAATGCTGATTTATGTTTCACTTTCCCCTGGTATCAATTTTATTCCATCTTAGATCCCAGTGTAACTTAATTACTTTTAATCTTGTCTTTTGCAAGCTAATGTTAATTAAAATGGTTTTATTACTGTAAGGTATGAAGGAAAAAAGATAGATTAACCCATCACTGAGTTTATTCTATAGCAATTATTGTAATTAGCAGAGGGGATTATGAATTATAAAAGAAAAAATAAAAATTAGAAAATATAAAATAGACAAAGATAAATAAATAAATATATATATACAGTTATATGAAAAAGTTTGGGCACCCCTATTAATCTTAAGCTTAATGTTTTCTAACAATTGTTTTTTGGGCAACAGCTATTTCAGTTTCATATATCTAATAACTGTTGGACACAGTAATGTTTCTGCCTTGAAATGAGGTTTATTGTACTAACAGAAAATGTGCAATCTGCATTCAAACAAAATTTGACAGGTGCATAAGTATGGGCACCCTTATCATTTTCTTGTTTTAAATACTCCTACCTACTTTTTACTGACTTACTAAAGCACTTTTTTTGGTTTTCTAACCTCATTGAACTTTGAACTTCATAGCCAGGTGTATGCAATCATGAGAAAAGCTACTTAAAGTGGCCACTTGCAAGTTGTTCTCCTGTTTGAACCTCCTCTGAAGAGTGGCATCATGGGCTCCTCAAAACAACTGTCTAATGATCTGCAAACAAAGATTATTCAACATAGTTGTTCAGGGGAAGAATACAAAAAGCCGTCTCAGAGATTTAACCTGTCAATTTCCACTGTGAGGAACATAGTAAGGAAATGGAAGAACACAGGTACAGTTCTTGTTAAGTCCAGAAGTGACAGGCCAAGAAAAACATCAGAAGGGCAAAGAACTCGAATGGTGAGATCAGTCAAGGACAATCCTCAGACCATCTCCAGAGAGCTGCAGCATCAACTTGCTGAAGATGGTGTCACTGTGCATCGGTCAACTATGCAACCACTTTGCACAAGGAGAAGCTGTATGGGAGAGTGATGCGAAAGAAGCCGTTTCTGCAAGCACGCCACAAACAGAGTCGGCTGAGGTATGCAAAAGCACATTTGGAGAAGCCAATTTCTTTTTGAAAGAAGGTCCTGTGGACTGATGAAACCAAGATTGAGTTGTTTGTTCATACAAAAAGGCGTTATGCATGGTGGCCAAAAAACACAGCATTCCAGGAAAAACACTTGCTACCCACAGTAAAATTTGGTGGAGGTTCCATCATGCTTTGGGGCTGTGTGGCCAATGCCGGCACCGGGAATCTTGTTAAAGTTGAGGGACGCATGGATTCCTCTCAGTATCAGCAGATTCTTGACAATAATGTTCATGAATCAGTGACAAAGTTGAAGTTACGCAGGGGATGGATCTTTCAGTAAGACAATGATCCAAAACACCGCTCCAAATCTACTCAGGCATTCATGCAGAGGAACAATTACACTGTTCTGGAATGGCCATCCCAGTCCCCAGACCTGAATATCATTGAACATCTGTGGGATCATTTGAAGAGGGCTGTCCATGCTCGGCGACCATCAAACTTAACTGAACTGGAATTGTTTTGTAAAGAGGAATGGTCAAAAATACCTTCATCCAGGATCTAGGAACTCATTAAAAGCTACAGGAAGCGACTAGAGGTTGTTATTTTTGCAAAAGGAGGATCTACTAAATATTAATGTCACTTTTCTGGTGGGGTGCCCATACTTATGCACCTGTCAAATTTTGTTTGAATGCAGATTGCACATTTTCTGTTAGTACAATAAACCTCATTTCAAGGCAGAAACATTACTGTGTCCAACAGTTATTAGATATATGAAACTGAAATAGCTGTTGCAAAAAAAAACAATTTTTATAAAACATTAACCTTAAAATTAATAGGGGTGCCCAAACTTATATATATATATATATATATATATATATATATATATATATATATATATATATATATATATAGATAAAGTAAAATATATAAAAAGTAAAAAATCAAGGAAAATTAAGAAATAAACTATGAAGAAACAAAAAAGTAATAATAATAATAATAATATATATATATATATATATATATATATAAACATAAATAAATTTATATATATATAAATAATCTGAATTAAAAATTATATACATGTATGTAAATATATTTAATATATAAAGCTGAATGTGTGTATGTATGTGTGTATGTCCGGGATTGGCATCTGCACCGTCGCAGCTACAGCCACAAAATTTTGCACAGTCACATGTCTGGACCCTGAGAACGTCATAAGCTATGTTGTGAGGCGAAATTTTAACCCCGCGCGTTCCAATTCACCAAACAATTTTGCCCCTATCTACATAATGGGGAAAAAGTGAAAGGAAAAGTGTTGTAGGCAAATTGACAGCTGCCAGATGTGAACAAGGGGGACTTAAAGAATGAGAGCGATGGCGCCAAAGAGTATATACCGTACAGTTGCTAAGGTGGGGCCCCGACATGGGATACTCTCCACACACGGGGACATGAACACACACACAAAATGCGCCACACACTACCACGTGCTTGAACACATATTACCCTCAGCACACATTTCACCACACATACACCAACCTCGCCACATAAAAGTCGAAACACAAAAGTCGCCGCTCAAAACTCACGTCGCGCAAAACTTGCCACATGCAAAACAAGGCTCACGCAAAACTCGCCACACGTGCAAAACTCACCTCATGGAAAACTCACCACACACAAAACTTGCACACGCGGAAAAATTGCCACATGCACAAAAGTTGCAACACATGCAAAAGTTGCCTCACACAAAACTTGCACATATTCAAAACGCACCACACATAAAACTCGCCACGCGCAAAACTCGCCATGCGCAAAACTTGCTGCACACGACTTGGCTACACTGACCTGTCACATGCAACTCGACACAAAAAGTTGCTACACGCATGTCGCCACACAAAACTCATCTCACAAAAGTCGCTACATGCATGTCGCCACACGCAACTCAACACACACAACTTGACACATGAAATTCGCCCTAAAACACACACAAGTCTGGTACTATCCTTCAAAAATAAAAATCTGATTAATAAGCAGACAAACTACAAGAGCAATAAATGTACCATATAGGAAATACGGCAGCTGTCAGTCACATGACCTGTCTATTATGTGTATGTGTGAGCTAATATATACTGCCAGGGGGGAGGGCTTCCTGTTGGCTTGGGATTTATCAGGCTGCCAATTTAGCTTAGAAATACTGAGGTAAAAATACTGACCAAATAACGTGTGAACGAGGTCTAATACAGGAGGAGATGACACACAGGTATATACTATATACAGGGGAGATGACACACAGATATATACTATATACAGGAGAGATGACACACAGGTATATACTATATACAGGGGAGATGACACACAGGTATATACTATATACAGGAGGAGATGACATACAGGTATATGCTATATATAGAAGATGACATACAGGTATATACCATATACAGGAGAGATCACATACAGGTATATACTATATACAGGAGGAGATGACACACAGGTATATACTATATACAGGAGGAGATGACATACAGGTATATGCTATATATAGAAGATGACATACAGGTATATACCATATACAGGAGAGATCACATACAGGTATATACTATATACAGGAGAGATGACACACAGGTATATACTATATACAGGGGAGATGGCACACACATATATACTATATACAGGAGGAGATGACACAAAGGTATATACTATATACAGGAGGAGATGACATACAGGTATATGCTATATATAGAAGATGACATACAGGTATATACCATATACAGGAGAGATCACATACAGGTATATACCATATACAGGAGAGATCACATACAGGTATATACTATATACAGGAGGAGATGACACACAGGTATATACTATACACAGGAGGAGATGACATACAGGTATATGCTATATATAGAAGATGACATACAGGTATATACCATATACAGGAGAGATCACATACAGGTATATACTATATACAGGAGAGATGACACACAGGTATATACTATATACAGGGGAGATGGCACACACATATATACTATATACAGGAGGAGATGACACACAGGTATATACTATATACAGGAGCAGATGACACACAGATATATACTATATACAGGAGCAGATGACACACAGGTATATACTATATACAGGAGGAGATGACACACAGGTATATACTATATACAGGAGCAGATGACACACAGGTATATACTATATACAGGAGTAGATGACACACATATATACTATATACAGGAGGAGATGACATACAGGTATATACTATATAAAAGAGGAGATGACACATAGGTATATAGAGGAGGAGATGACATACAGCAGGTATATACTATATACAGGGGAGATGACATACAGGTATATACTATATTCAGGAGATGACATACAGGTATATACTATATATAGGAGGAGATGACACTCAGGTGTATAGTATATACAGAAGAGATGACATACAGGAATATACTATATACAGGAGGAGATTACACATAGGTATATACAATATACAGGAGGAGATGACATACAGCAGGTATATACTATTTACAGGGGAGATGACATACAGGTATATACTATATACAGGAGATGACATACAGGTGTATACTATATATAAGGGAGATGACAAACATGTATATACTGAGGGGAAAATGAGAGGTGTGAGGTGAAAATGAGGAGTGTGAGGTGAAAATGAAAAGGTGTGAGTGCAAAATGAGAGGAGTGAGGGAAAATAGTGTAGTGATCAGAAAATGACAGATGTGAGGTCGAAATGACAAGTGTTAGGGGGAATGAGAGGAGTGAGGGAGAAAATGAGAGGTGTGAGGGAGAAAATGAAAGATGTGATGGGGAAAATGAGAGGAGTGATGGGAAAATAAGAGAAGTGAGGTGCTATAACTAACCACAGATATTTACTATGCCCAGGCAACGCCGGGCTCTTCAGCTAGGAATATATAAAATCTAAAACAATTAATGAGTACATACTAAGAAGACTAAAATTAACACATCTTAGTGAAAAAAAAAATAGAGAGAATTTAGCCAGAGAAGATTTTTCTGATGGACTAGTGAAGGCTGCCACTGATTGTCTGCAGCGGTTACATAGCATAACAATGTCATGAAAAAGTTTTGCGACCTTTAGGAGAGACTATGCCAATAATGGAGTAGTGGTACCATGCTGGGAAATGGTTATACTTTTTATATAATGTTAGGCAGTTTAGTAGTTAGTAGGAGGCTGTCCAGTAGTGAAAAGCCCCAATTTTGGATTTCTTCAGATGCTACTTGTATGTCTACACCCTCTATAAGTACATCTCTGCATATAGAACTTAACTACAAGCAACTATAACATTAAAATCCCTTTCCTAATATTGTGCAGAATCCCTTCCTCCGGGCACTCCGGTTTCCTCCCACATTCCAAAGACATACAGTACTGATAGGGAATTTAGATTGTGAGCCCCAAGAGGACAGCGATAATAATGTGTGCAACCTGTAAAGCGCTGCGGAATATGTTAGTGCTATATAAAAATAAAGATTATTTATTATTTATTTATTTACTACCTCTTTACTAAGGCAGGCAGCACCTGCCTGAGCCGGCTTTGAAAGGCTTTAAATGACGACATCAGGGTTCTAGGAAATTCAATATATACCAATGAAACCCCTTCAAACTAATCTTATCCATATCCCTTTAATGCTCCTTTTTAGAAATATAGAAACAGAATAGAAAACCATATTATTTTGCAACTTAAACATTTTAGGATTATTAAGTAATTATTACTAAATAAAGATGGAACAATTACAGAAGCTACTGCAGTATTATTCGAAACCACTTATCGTGGTCAGGCTACCCTTTCAGCACCAGTGTGGTCTAGGGTAAGAACCTTGAACAATGACCACTCGCGTAGCATCTTTTTATTAACATGATACATAGCAAGCATTTTTATATAACCTCCTGATGTGCACGGATTGGTTATGTGATATTCTCCCTGTGTCCCTCCTACATGTACATCTTTCTGGGTCCCAAAATAATGAAGGCAGTTCTGTTCTATCATCAGAGCTCTTGTGTCTACAAGAAAACTTTCTTTAATTCCTAAAGGAAGTTGTATCATCATCCTTGCGTGACTGAGAAGTTATTCAGTATCATATGGTGCCGAAACCCGGGACTAATCGATTGACAGACTGGTGATGTTCAAGTGAGGCCCTGACGGGAAAAGTGGATCACTACAAATGTGTGCTGGTCCTGGAGGTGAGATTTCCAAAACTGCCCAAATAAACCGGCACAGCCTAACACGGAGGGAGCTGGATGTAGGAGAAGAATATAGGCCAGAGCTTAAACAGGTGAGTGACACTGGTGCCATATCTTCCCCAGGTAAGTTACACACACATACTCGGTTGTCCATGTGATATAATTGGAAACATAATTTATTGGACCAACACACCTTCTTTTATTGCTCCATGATCCAGTTGTGATGCTCACAAACCAAGTAGGCAGTGAACAGGGATCCACATGGGCACTTTAACCTGTCTGTAGGCACACAACTGAGATGCTTCAATACTCTGCTCATTCTGTTACCTTTCTATTATTGTTAACCATACCTCCACAAGGTTTTCATTATTTTGAGCTACAACGGGTTAGCCTTTATTCCATTCATACTCAGAAATGAGCTTTGGGTATCCATAACCCTGTTGCTGGTTCATCAATTGTCTTTCCTTGGACCACTTTTGGTAGTTACCAACCAAGTCTACCCAAGCCAAGTGTATATTGGGAACATTTCACAAGATCCCCAAATACTGAGAACACTTCACAGGAACTGTTGTATCCCATAAGCACGACACAAGACCTGCCGTTTGATAGAAACATTCCCAAAAAACCTTCTGCATACCAGGAACACTCCAGAAAACATGCTTCTTAGCAGAAATATATTCCAGGAACCCCTCACAATTCCTGCTGTATACTAGTAACAACCAACAAGACCAACGCTATATCGGGAGCACACCAAAAGGCTTACTTTAAAGAGTGGACACGCCTCATAAGGCTTGCCATATATTAGGAACATCCCACAAGAACTGTTGTGTAATGAGAATACCCTCCAAGATCTTCTGAATACTGGGAACACCCACAAAAACAGCCGAATAGCGCAAACAACTCACAAGACTTGCTGTACACTAGGAACTCATCACAAGACCTGTTGTATGCTCAGATCACCCTACAAGACCCGCTGTATACTGTGAACACCCTACAAGACTTGATGTAAACCAGGAGCACCCAACAAGACCTACTGTATACCTGGAAGATCCTATTAGACCTTTCCTATACTGGAAAAATCATAAAGATCTGTCATATACCACGTGGACACTACAAGATCACCTGAATATCAGAAACAACCAACAAGATCTTCTGTATACCGGGAACACCGTACAAGACCTGTCGTATACGAGGAACATCCAACAAGTCCTGATATATTCAAGAGACATCCCATAGACATAGACCTACTATATTATGATAACACCCCACAAAAACTGCCATATACTGGGAACACCCCAGAAGCGCTACCTTATTCCAGGAACACCCCAAAAGAGCTGGTGTAAACTGTGAACACCCCACACAAGACCTTTCATATACCAGGAAGATCCACAAGAACTGCTATGTACTGAGAATGCAGCACAATACCTGCTGAATGCCAGGAACACCCACAAGACCAGCTGAATATCGTAAACAATTCACAAGACGTGCTGTATACTGGAAACACCCTACAAGACCCTCCATGTAACATTAAATCCTTACAAGATTTAATGTAAACCTTGAACACCCAACAAGACCTGTTGTGTACCTGGGAAATCCCATAAGACCTATCGTATGCTGAGAACACCGTAAAGATCAGCTGTATGCTAAAAGAACACCACAAGACTTGTTGAAACACCCCACAGGACCAAACATATATCAAGAACACTCTACAAGATCTGATGCATACCTGGAATAGCCAACAAGACCTCTCGTATTCCAGGCATACCCCACAAGACTCTTTACATGTTGATAACACCCCACTATACTGGGAACATCGCACAAAAACTGCAATATTCTGGGAACACCTCAAAATATCTGCCTTATTCAAGCAACACCCTACAAGACATATGATAAACTACGAACACCCTACACATTATTTGCCATATACCGGGAACATCCCACAAGAACTGCAATATACCCCACAAGACATACTATGTACTGTGAACACAGCACAAGACCTGTCATATGCTAGTAAAAAACCAGAAGACCTGCTGTATACCAGGAACACCCTACAAGACTTGCTGTATACTGGGAACACCCTACAAGACCTGATGTATGCCGCAAACACCCCACAAGAGCTGCTGAATACCTGGAACATCCCATAAAATCTGCCACATATCGGGAGCACCCTAAAAGACCTACTGTATACTGGGAGCAAACCAGAGGAAGTGTTATATACTGGGAACACCCCACAAGATCTGCTGCATACTTGGAACACCTAATAAGACATGCTGTATACTGGAAAAATCCCACCAGACCTGTTGAATACCAGAACCACTCCACAAGACCTATCGTATATGAGGAACACACCACAAGTCATGCTGGAAGCACCAAATAGGATCTGCCGTATACTAGGACCACCTCAAAAGACCTGCCGTATACTAGGACCACCCTAAAATCCCTGCTGTATACAGGGAACACCACACAGGACCTGCCGTATACTAGGACCACGTCAAAATACCTGACTTATACTGGTACCACCCTAAAATCCCTGCTGTATACAGGGAACTCCACACAGGACCTGATGTATACTAGGACCACCTCAAAAGACCAGCAATATACTGGGACCACCCCAAAACCCCTGCTGTATACAGGGAATACCACACAGGACCTGCCGTATACAAGGACAACCTCAAAAGACTTGACTTATACTGGTACCACCCCAAAACCCCTGCTGTATACAGGGAATACCACACAGGACCTGCCGTATACAAGGACAACCTCAAAAGACTTGACTTATACTGGGACCACCCCAAAACCCCTGCTGTATACAGGGAACACCACACAGTACCTGCTGTTTACTAGGACCACCTCAAAAGACCTGACTTATTCTGGGACCACCCCCAAATCCCTGGTGTATGCAGGGAACAACACACAGGACCTGCCATATACTAGAACGATCTCAAAAGACCTGACATATACTGGGACCACCCTAAAATCCCTGCTATGTACACCGGGAACACCGTACAGATCTGCTGTACACTGGGACTAAACAAGAACACCCCACAAGATTTGCCTTATGCCAGGAAAACCGGATGAAAAACGCAGTCTTAGAGATAATCTGACTCAATCTTTATTTTCACCATTTGGCAGCTTTTGGAATCACTCTGACTGATCACTTGCTGACATTTCCACTCCTGACAGGAGCCATTTTCAATAGATAGTCAACGTTATTCCCTCCATCTATTAGTGTTCTCATTGCTATGGCCGGTCGGGTATGTCCATAGAACATCTAGTTAACACATAGGACCGGCACGGACACTTTGCTATGGAGGCCTCCTCTGTGTTGAGCTCTGGTATACTTTTTCTATAAATTCTCACATATTGCCATGAAACCTAAATGTGACAAAGCGATGGCGCCCGTCCTTCATCCGGCTAATACATTACGGGGCTGTTTCCTCATTTTCCGTGTTCTGTAATTTGGTGGAGTTTGCCTGGTCCCTGGAGTTCCTCAGCAAGCCGTCTTCTGGTTGCCAGGCAACTGGGCCTCTTTTTGCCACACGTGCAAAACCTATCACGCTTTTACTACTTAATATTATTCTTTTTATGTCTAAAATTAGACGTCAGATGAGATGTTAAGTGAATCAGATTTTTTTGTAAACTGTACAGCTATGAGCGCCGTACGGCGAGTTAGGAAAGCCGAGGGTGAATCATCGAGAACGGGGTGGAGAGGATGAGCATCGCTGGAAGCACATCAGCCATCTAACATACAGCAATGAACCTCCACTAGTGATGTCATGGATCTGCCCAGTATTAGGGTATTACTACAAAAGGGACATCAACGGGATTCGCTATTGGCAGTAATCAGCCCATGCACGGGCGCTGCCCCCCACACCGTGTAACGGAAAGAGGAGAGACATTGCTATAACTTGTACCAATGTGCAGATATCAGCTCACTCACAGAGCATTTCTATTATACCATATGGCTACAGGTAAATGATTCATTTGAATGGCATTTATATGAGAACAAAAAACACATTCTTACTCACTAAAATTTAACTATTTAAATACTGCCTACTGTGCGCAAGAATACACCTAATATAATGCTTTTCCTATGTACAAAAATAAATACTGACACTAATATAATACTGCCGCTATCTACAAGAATATAACTACTATAATACTGTCCCTATGTACAAGAATATAACTACTATAATACTGCCCCTATGTACAAGAATATAACTACTATAATACTGCTCCCTATGTACAAGAATATAACTACTATAATACTGCCCCTATGTACATGAATATAACTACTATAATACTGCCCCTATGTAAAAGAATATAACTACTATAATACTGCCCCTATGTACAAGAATATAACTACTATAATACTGCCCCTATGTACAAGAATATAACTACTATAATACTGTCCCTATGTACAAGAATATAACTACTATAATACTGCCCCTATGTACAAGAATATAACTACTATAATACTGCTCCTATGTACAAGAATATAACTACTATAATACTGCCCCTATGTACAAGAATATAACTACTATAATACTGCTCCTATGTACAAGAATATAACTACTATAATACTGCCCCTATGTACAAGAATATAACTACTATAATACTGCCCCTATGTACAAGAATATAACTACTATAATACTGCCTCTATGTACAAGAATATAACTACTATAATACTGCTCCCTATGTACAAAAATATAACTACTATAATACTACCCCTATGTACAAGAATATAACTACTATAATACTGCTCCCTATGTACAAAAATATAACTACTATAATACTACCCCTATGTACAAGAATATAACTACTATAATACTGCTCCTATGTACAAGAATTTAACTACTATAATACTGCTCCTATGTGCAAGAATATAACTACTATACTACTGCCCTATGTACAAGAATATAACTATTATAATACTGCCCCTATGTACAAGAAAAAACTACTATAATACTGCTCTCTATGTACAAGAATATAACTACTATAATACTGCTCCTATGTACAAGAATATAACTACTATAATACTACCCCTATGTACAAGAATATAACTACTATAATACTGCCCATATGTACAAGAATATAGCTACTATAATACTAATCCTATGTACAAGAATATAACTACTATAATACTTATCCTATGTGCAAGAATATAACTACTATAATGCTAATCCTATGTACAAGAATATAACTACTATAATACTGCTCCTATGTACAAGAATATAACTACTATAATACTGCCCCTATGTACAAGAATATAGCTACTATAATACTGCTCCTATGTACAAGAATATAACTACTATAATACTGCCCCTATGTACAAGAATATAACTACTATAATACTGTCCCGTGTACAAGAATATAACTAATATAATGCTAATCCTATGTACAAGAACATAACTACTATAATACTGCTCCTATGTACAAGAATATAACTACTATAATACTACTCCTATGTACAAGAATATAACTACTGTAATACTGCTCCTATGTGCAAGAATATAACTACTATAATACTGCCCCTGTGTACAAGAATATAACTACTATAATACTGCTCCTATGTGCAAGAATATAACTACTATAATGCTGCCCCTGTGTACAAGAATATAACTACTATAATACTGTCTTTGTGTACAAGAATATAACTACTATAATACTGCTCCTATGTACAAGAATATAACTAATATAATACTGCTCCTATGTACAAGAATATAGCTACTATAATACTGCCCCCTATATACAAGAATATAACTACTATAATACTGCCCCCTATGTATAAGAATATAACTACTATAATACTGCCCCCTATGTACAAGAATATAACTACTATAATGCTGCTCCTATGTACAAGAATATAACTACTATAATACTGCCCCCTATGTACAAGAATATAACTACTATAATACTGCTCCTATGTACAAGAATATAACTACTATAATACTGCCCCCTATATACAAGAATATAACTACTATAATACTGCCCCCTATGTATAAGAATATAACTACTATAATACTGCTCCTATGTACAAGAATATAACTACTATAATACTGCTCCTATGTACAAGAATATAACTAATATAATACTGCTCCTATGTACAAGAATATAGCTACTATAATACTGCTCCTATGTACAAGAATATAACTACTATAATACTGCTCCTATGTACAAGAATATAACTACTATAATACTGCTCCTATGCACAAGAATATAACTACTATAATACTGCTCCTATGTACAAGAATATAGCTACTATAATACTGCTCCTATGTACAAGAATATAACTACTATAATACTGCCCCTATGTACAAGAATATAACAACTATAATGCTAATCCTATGTACAAGAACATAACTACTATAATACTGCTCGTATGTACAAGAATATAACTACTATAATACTGCCCCTGTGTACAAGAATATGACTACTATAATACTGCTCCTATGTGCAAGAATATAACTACTATAATACTGCCCCTGTGTACAAGAATATAACTACTATAATACTGTCTTTGTGTACAAGAATATAACTACTATAATACTGCCCCTATGTACAAGAATATAACTACTATAATACTGCCCCTATGTACAAGAATATAACTACTATAATACTGCTCCCTATGTACAAGAATATAACTACTATAATACTGCCCCTATGTACATGAATATAACTACTATAATACTGCCCCTATGTAAAAGAATATAACTACTATAATACTGCCCCTATGTACAAGAATATAACTACTATAATACTGCCCCTATGTACAAGAATATAACTACTATAATACTGTCCCTATGTACAAGAATATAACTACTATAATACTGCCCCTATGTACAAGAATATAACTACTATAATACTGCTCCTATGTACAAGAATATAACTACTATAATACTGCCCCTATGTACAAGAATATAACTACTATAATACTGCTCCTATGTACAAGAATATAACTACTATAATACTGCCCCTATGTACAAGAATATAACTACTATAATACTGCCCCTATGTACAAGAATATAACTACTATAATACTGCCTCTATGTACAAGAATATAACTACTATAATACTGCTCCCTATGTACAAAAATATAACTACTATAATACTACCCCTATGTACAAGAATATAACTACTATAATACTGCTCCCTATGTACAAAAATATAACTACTATAATACTACCCCTATGTACAAGAATATAACTACTATAATACTGCTCCTATGTACAAGAATTTAACTACTATAATACTGCTCCTATGTGCAAGAATATAACTACTATACTACTGCCCTATGTACAAGAATATAACTATTATAATACTGCCCCTATGTACAAGAAAAAAACTACTATAATACTGCTCTCTATGTACAAGAATATAACTACTATAATACTGCTCCTATGTACAAGAATATAACTACTATAATACTACCCCTATGTACAAGAATATAACTACTATAATACTGCCCATATGTACCAGAATATAGCTACTATAATACTAATCCTATGTACAAGAATATAACTACTATAATACTTATCCTATGTGCAAGAATATAACTACTATAATGCTAATCCTATGTACAAGAATATAACTACTATAATACTGCTCCTATGTACAAGAATATAACTACTATAATACTGCCCCTATGTACAAGAATATAGCTACTATAATACTGCTCCTATGTACAAGAATATAACTACTATAATACTGCCCCTATGTACAAGAATATAACTACTATAATACTGTCCTGTGTACAAGAATATAACTAATATAATGCTAATCCTATGTACAAGAACATAACTACTATAATACTGCTCCTATGTACAAGAATATAACTACTATAATACTACTCCTATGTACAAGAATATAACTACTGTAATACTGCTCCTATGTGCAAGAATATAACTACTATAATACTGCCCCTGTGTACAAGAATATAACTACTATAATACTGCTCCTATGTGCAAGAATATAACTACTATAATACTGCCCCTGTGTACAAGAATATAACTACTATAATACTGTCTTTGTGTACAAGAATATAACTACGATAATACTGCTCCAATGTACAAGAATATAACTAATATAATACTGCTCCTATGTACAAGAATATAGCTACTATAATACTGCCCCCTATATACAAGAATATAACTACTATAATACTGCCCCCTATGTATAAGAATATAACTACTATAATACTGCCCCCTATGTACAAGAATATAACTACTATAATGCTGCTCCTATGTACAAGAATATAACTACTATAATACTGCCCCCTATGTACAAGAATATAACTACTATAATACTGCTCCTATGTACAAGAATATAACTACTATAATACTGCCCCCTATATACAAGAATATAACTACTATAATACTGCCCCCTATGTATAAGAATATAACTACTATAATACTGCTCCTATGTACAAGAATATAACTACTATAATACTGCTCCTATGTACAAGAATATAACTAATATAATACTGCTCCTATGTACAAGAATATAGCTACTATAATACTGCTCCTATGTACAAGAATATAACTACTATAATACTGCTCCTATGTACAAGAATATAACTACTATAATACTGCTCCTATGTACAAGAATATAGCTACTATAATACTGCTCCTATGTACAAGAATATAACTACTATAATACTGCCCCTATGTACAAGAATATAACTACTATAATGCTAATCCTATGTACAAGAACATAACTACTATAATACTGCTCGTATGTACAAGAATATAACTACTATAATACTACTCCTATGTACAAGAATATAACTACTGTAATACTGCTCCTATGTGCAAGAATATAACTACTATAATACTGCCCCTGTGTACAAGAATATGACTACTATAATACTGCTCCTATGTGCAAGAATATAACTACTATAATACTGCCCCTGTGTACAAGAATATAACTACTATAATACTGTCTTTGTGTACAAGAATATAACTACTATAATACTGCTCCTATGTACAAGAATATAACTAATATAATACTGCTCCTATGTACAAGAATATAGCTACTATAATACTGCCCCCTATGTACAAGAATATAACTACTATAATACTGCCCCCTATGTATAAGAATATAACTACTATAATACTGCCCCCTATGTACAAGAATATAACTACTATAATGCTGCTCCTATGTACAAGAATATAACTACTATAATACTGCTCCTATGTACAAGAATATAACTACTATAATACTGCCCCCTATATACAAGAATATAACTACTATAATACTGCCCCCTATGTACAAGAATATAACTACTATAATGCTGCTCCTATGTACAAGAATATAACTACTATAATACTGCTCCTATGTACAAGAATATAACTACTATAATACTGCTCCTATGTACAAGAATATAACTACTATAATACTACTCCTATGTACAAGAATATAACTACTGTAATACTGCTCCTATGTGCAAGAATATAACTACTATAATACTGCCCCTGTGTACAAGAATATAACTACTATAATACTGTCTTTGTGTACAAGAATATAACTACTATAATACTGCTCCTATGTACAAGAATATAACTAATATAATACTGCTCCTATGTGCAAGAATATAACTACTATAATACTGCCCCTGTGTACAAGAATATAACTACTATAATACTGTCTTTGTGTACAAGAATATAACTACTATAATACTGCTCCTATGTACAAGAATATAACTACTATAATACTGCTCCTATGTGCAAGAATATAACTACTATAATACTACTCCTATGTACAAGAATATAACTACTATAATACTGCTCCTATGTGCAAGAATATAACTACTATAATACTGCCCCTGTGTACAAGAATATAACTACTATAATACTGTCTTTGTGTACAAGAATATAACTACTATAATACTGCTCCTATGTACAAGAATATAACTAATATAATACTGCTCCTATGTACAAGAATATAGCTACTATAATACTGCCCCCTATATACAAGAATATAACTACTATAATACTGCCCCCTATGTATAAGAATATAACTACTATAATACTGTCCCCTATGTACAAGAATATAACTACTATAATGCTGCTCCTATGTACAAGAATATAACTACTATAATACTGCCCCCTATGTACAAGAATATAACTACTATAATACTGCTCCTATGTACAAGAATATAACTACTATAATACTGCCCCCTATATTCAAGAATATAACTACTATAATACTGCCCCCTATGTATAAGAATATAACTACTATAATACTGCTCCTATGTACAAGAATATAACTACTATAATACTGCTCCTATGTACAAGAATATAACTAATATAATACTGCTCCTATGTACAAGAATATAGCTACTATAATACTGCTCCTATGTACAAGAATATAACTACTATAATACTGCTCCTATGTACAAGAATATAACTACTATAATACTGCTCCTATGCACAAGAATATAACTACTATAATACTGCTCCTATGTACAAGAATATAGCTACTATAATACTGCTCCTATGTACAAGAATATAACTACTATAATACTGCCCCTATGTACAAGAATATAACTACTATAATGCTAATCCTATGTACAAGAACATAACTACTATAATACTGCTCGTATGTACAAGAATATAACTACTATAATACTACTCCTATGTACAAGAATATAACTACTGTAATACTGCTCCTATGTGCAAGAATATAACTACTATAATACTGCCCCTGTGTACAAGAATATGACTACTATAATACTGCTCCTATGTGCAAGAATATAACTACTATAATACTGCCCCTGTGTACAAGAATATAACTACTATAATACTGTCTTTGTGTACAAGAATATAACTACTATAATACTGCTCCTATGTACAAGAATATAACTAATATAATACTGCTCCTATGTACAAGAATATAACTACTATAATACTGCCCCCTATGTACAAGAATATAACTACTATAATACTGCCCCCTATGTATAAGAATATAACTACTATAATACTGCCCCCTATGTACAAGAATATAACTACTATAATGCTGCTCCTATGTACAAGAATATAACTACTATAATACTGCTCCTATGTACAAGAATATAACTACTATAATACTGCCCCCTATATACAAGAATATAACTACTATAATACTGCCCCCTATGTACAAGAATATAACTACTATAATGCTGCTCCTATGTACAAGAATATAACTACTATAATACTGCTCCTATGTACAAGAATATAACTACTATAATACTGCCCCATGTACAAGAATATAACTACTATAATACTGCCCCATGTACAAGAATATAACTACTATAATACTGCTCCTATGTACAAGAATATAACTACTATAATACTGCTCCTATGTACAAGAATATAACTACTATAATACTGCCCCATGTACAAGAATATAACTACTATAATACTGCCCCTATGTACAAGAATATAACTACTATAATACTGCCCCCTATGTACAAGAATATAACTACTATAATACTGCTCCTATGTACAAGAATATAACTACTATAATACTGCTCATATGTACAAGAATATAACTACTATAATACTGCCCCATGTACAAGAATATAACTACTATAATACTGCCCCATGTACAAGAATATAACTACTATAATACTGCTCCTATGTACAAGAATATAACTACTATAATACTGCTCCTATGTACAAGAATATAACTACTATAATACTGCCCCATGTACAAGAATATAACTACTATAATACTGCCCCTATGTACAAGAATATAACTACTATAATACTGCCCCCTATGTACAAGAATATAACTACTATAATACTGCTCCTATGTACAAGAATATAACTACTATAATACTAACCCGTGTAGGAAATTGTGATGACTAAATGCGTATTCTTTGTTTTTCATCAGTGTTCTACCAAATAGTAGATACAAAGGTCTTTATTATGTATATTTTTGTGAATGTAATGTTAATTATTTGTATTCAGAGTCACATATCGTGTATGAATGCTTTCCCCGTTGTATTATTGCTATGAATAGCTTATTCTCTCTGCATTTCATATTGGGAAAAAAAACGAATATTAGCATTGACCTTGGATACATTTTTATTCCGCTGCAGCAATTACGATGCACATTGGAGTCTCTTTTCCAATGTAAACAAACCTATTCAGTTACCATTTCCTCATAACTAAAACCTTCCATCTCCCGCTTAAGGTTGTCGTCTCGGAACCCTTTCCAGCTACATAATGTATTTTTCATGAATCGGTGCCAAACATGGATTTAGAATTTAAGAGGAAGCCAAAGTTTCAAGATTAGCACAAAGGCAAAATTTAATTTTATTTTTTTCTCCTGCATGGAAAACTACTTCTGATTAGGATTTAATTGGGCATTACTGACTTTGCAGCAGCTGACTGGCATTGAGGAATTGAGGAACATTGCATGTTGTTAATCTATTCAATATCACATAAAGAAGATATTTGCGGAACGTAAGCGTTACAAAAGGCAGAAGTACAGGCTATCAGTTTTACATATGTTACATGAGCTTAATTCCGGTCGTAATCCGTTTCTAACATAGGACACTGGATAATGTCAAATCTGCCGTTAACATAATCCCTGTTCTTTGGTGACACTTCATTAAACATTTTATAAGAGCGTGTAATTCTGGAATTGTTCCGTGACTTGAAATATCTTAATGTTTCATTTAATCTGTTTCTAACTGGCTATATTTTTAATATCATATCATTCAGTATATATTTCCACTGCCTATTAAAAGACACTTAAAGGCGTTGTCCAGTGGTATTAAGATATTGCTTAAATAGTTTAGACTACAGGAAAAAAAAAAAATCAAGAAGCAATGTTCACGTGCACTGATCCTCTACAGCTAATTTATTTTATTTATTTTATCTATTTTATTTCATCTAATTTATTTAAAACAGTTAAGCCTCATTCAGACGTTCGATTTTTACACGTACGAGAAAATCGGAACCGATTAGTTTTATCTGAGTTTGATTAGTGTGTGTACATGTGTCATCCGGTATTCTCGTACGTGGAAAAAAATAATCTCCACCTTCTCCATCCTGAGAGTCTATGAAAACCATCCGAGTGCGGTCCGATTTTGGCACAGACCCATTGACTTGCAGTGTCGATTTTGATCCAAGGCTTGGATCGTTCGTGAAAATCAGACTTAGGCCGGTGTCACACTTGCAAGTGCAATGCGAGAAACTCGCATCAATACCTGGCTCTGCCGCTGGCACTCGGGACCATAGAAATACATGTAGCTGTACACTCTGATCTTGAGTGCCGGCGGCAGTGCCGGGTATTGGGGCGAGAGACTCGCGTGAGCTTCTCGCATTGCACTCGCAAGTGTGACCCCGACCTTAGACTCCCTCTCCTCCTACTTAGGCCTCATTCAGATGTCCGATTTTCACGTACGATTGCTATTTGAGGCTTTTACGGATAGCACTAGTACCTGTGATATTCTATGGAGCTGTGCGCACGACCGATTTTTATTGCTCGGATCAAGAGAATCACGGAAAATATCGGAGACATGTCCAATTCTGATCCGAGAGTCGGATCAAAATCAACAATGCAAGGCAATGGGTCCGTGAAAAAATCTGGACTGTCAGAAAGGGGAAGGTAGAGAAAATTTCTCCACGTATGAGAAGATCGGTTGACACTTATACCAAACTCTGATCAAACTTTGATTAGAGTCTTATCCGAATAATGGGACCGATTTTCTCGTACATGAAAAATTCGGACTTCTGAATGAGGTCTTAAATGAATGAGGAGGTCATCTAGCAGATAAAAATATTTTTTTAAAAGGTTCGGACTGGTTAGGAAAAAAATTAAAAGTAACTATACCCACTCTCACTGATCCCCTACAGTTTCCCATACCAATTCTAAAACAGTCCCCATTAGTTTTACTTCCAGGTCCTGCCTCAACACTACTGAAATTACAGGAAATGCTTGTTCAGCCAATCACTGGCAGCAGCAATGAGTCAACTTGACCAGTGATTGGCTGAACAGACATTTCCTGCCTTTTCCTGAGTCCTAAAGCAGGACCAGGAAGCAGAGGCTAGCAGGGAACAGGTAAGTATTAGTACAGGATCTATGGTTAATTGATGAGGGTGGGTATGGTTTCTTTTATTTTTCTAACCAGTCCAAGCATTTTCTCCCCAAAATTTTATTCGCTAGATGACCCCCACAAATATGATGTCAAGTCTAACTATAATATGTAAATGATCATATAATGAAAGTTATGTTCCAACACTCTCGAATTGGCCAGGGCAGTCCAACTTTATTGGATAATATTCTGCCAAATCCAAGGCTGACCCGAATGGGAAAAAGGGGATGGCTTTGTTTAAAACATAAAAGTTTGCGTGGATTATAGTTTGGTTTGGAGGTATTTGGGTGGGGCTTAAACATTTATATTCTGCCAACAGATAAGTTGGTAGATTTCAAGCTCAGCAGTGCTAAATGACCTTTGCATTCCTTTTCTTGACTATTTCAAGATTTCGCCTTCATGTCTGGTTATTAGAGATGAGCAGATCTTTTGAAATTGGAATGTGCCGACTTTGACAAATTTTCCCCCAAAATTAAATTTGTGCAAATAAATTTTTGAAAATGTTCACACTGGAAATCTTGTAATTACTTGGAAAATACATTTGGAAAGTAGTGAGAGAGAGAAGACCTCACTGTCCATAAGAGCTTACACTCTACAGGAGAGATAAAGGACTCCGCTGACTATAAGAGGTTACACTCTACAGGAGAGAGAGAGAAGCCCGCTGACCATAAGAGCTTGCACTCTACAGGAGAGAAAGAGAGGAATCTGCTGACCATAAGAGATTGCACTCTACAGGAGAGAAAGAGAGGACTCCGCTGACCATAAGAGCTTGCACTCTACAGGACAGAAAGAGAGGACTCCACTGACCATAAGAGCTTACACTCTACAGGAGAGAAAGAGAGGACCCCGCTGACCAGAAGAGCTTACACTCTACAGGAGAGAAAGAGAGGACCCCGCTGACCATAAGAGCTTACACTCTACAGGAGAGATAAAGGACTTTGCTGACTATAAGAGCTTACACTCTACAGGAGAGAGAGGACCCCACTGACCATAAGAGCTTACTCTCTACATGAGAGAGAGGACCCCGCTGACCATAAGAGCTTGCACTCTACAGGAGAGAAAGAGAGGACCTCGCTGACCATAAGAGCTTACACTCTACAGGAGAGAGGACCCCACTGACCATAAGAGCTTACACTCTACAGGAGCGAGAGGAGCCCGCTGACCATAAGAGCTTACACTCTACAGCAGAGAGAGGACCCCACTGACCATAAGACCTTACACTCTACAGGAGAGAGAGAGGACCCCACTGACCATAAGACCTTACACTCTACAGGAGAGAGAGAGGATACCACTGACCATAAGAGCTTACTCTCTACAGGAGAGAAAGAGAGGACCCCGCTGACCATAAGAGCTTACACTCTACATAAGAGAGAGGACCCCGCTGACCATAAGAGCTTGCACTCTACAGGAGAGAAAGAGAGGACCCCGCTGACCATAAGAGCTTACACTCTACAGGAGAGAGGACCCCACTGACCATAAGAGCTTACACTCTACAGGACAGAGAGGACCCCACTGACCATAAGAGCTTACTCTCTACAGGAGAGAAAGAGAGGACCCCGCTGACCATAAGAGCTTACACGAGCTTACACTCTACAGGAGAGATAAAGGACTCCGCTGACTATAAGAGGTTACACTCTACAGGAGAGAGAGAGGAGCCCGCTGACCATAAGAGCTTACACTCTACAGAAGAGAGAGGGAGGATCCCACTGATTATAAGAGATTACACTCTGCAGGAGAGATGGGATCCTGCTGACTATAAGATCTTACACTCTACAGGAGAGAAAGAGAGGACCACGCTGACCATAAGAGCTTACACTCTACAGCAGAGAGAGGACTCCGCTGACCATAAGAGCTTACACTCTACAGGAGAGAGAGGACCCCACTGACCATAAGAGCTTACACTCTACAGGAGAGAGAGGACCCCACTGACCATAAGAGCTTACACTATACAGGAGAGAGAGGACCCCGCTGACCATAAGACTTTACACTCTACAGGAGAGAGAGGACTCCGCTGACCATAAGAGCTTACACTCTACAGGAGAGAGAGGACCCCACTGACCATAAGAGTTTACACTCTACAGCAGAGAGAGGACCTCACTGACCATAAGAACTTACACTATACAGGAGAGAGAGAGGACCTCACTGACCATAAGAGCTTACACTCTACAGGAGAGAGGACCCCACTGACCATAAGAGTTTACACTCTACAGCAGAGAGAGGACCTCACTGACCATAAGAACTTACACTATACAGGAGAGAGAGAGGATCTCACTGACCATAAGAGCTTACACTATACAGGAGAGAGAGGATCCCACTGACCATAAGAGCTTACACTCTACAGGAGAGAGAGGACCCTGCTGACCATAAGAGCTTGCACTCTACAGGAGAGAGAGGACCCCACTGACCGAAAGAGCTTACACTCTACAGGAGAGAGAGGACCCCACTGACCATAAGAGCTTACACTCTACAGCAAAGAGGAGCCCGCTGACCATAAGAGCTTACACTCTACAGCAGAGAGGAGCCCGCTGACCATAAGAGCTTACACTCTACAGGAGAGAGGACCCTGCTGACCATAAGAGCTTACACTCCACAGGAGAGAGGACCCCACTGACCATAAGAGCTTACACTCTACAGGAGAGAGAGGACCCCACTGACCATAAGAGCTTACACTCTACAGCAGAGAGGAGCCCGCTGACCATAAGGGCTTGCAATCTACAGGAGAGAGAGAGAGAGAGAGAGGGGACCCTGCGGTCTCTATATTGAAATTTGGTGACAAATTTACTTTAAGAAATTAAAATATCACATTTTTGTCTATGGGGTTGTAAATTCATTTTAGCTTGGTGATTTTCAGATCTAAACAACTAGTGGCAAGAATTATTGATTTTAAGGCAGATACAGTACATCAAAGCAAAAGGTGGCTACTTTGAAGAACCTAGAATATAAGACATAATTTTAGTTGTTTCACACTTTTTTGTTAAGTATATAATTCCACATGTGTTAATTCATAGTTTTGATGCCTTCAGTGCGAATGTACAATTTTCATAGTCATGAAAATACAGAAAAATCTTTAAATGAGAAGGGGTGTCCAAAGTTTTGGTCTGTACTGTATACTTTTTCTCTGACTCTTTAGTTTATGTTATCCTTGCTTCAGTATTTTTAGGGTAAGGGTAAGTTCACACATTCAGGATTTCCATCCTTTTTTTTTCAGGACAGTTTTTTTAAAAAACTGCAGCTCTTGGCAGAAAACGCAGGTCCTTTTTTTGTCCTTTTTTGATGCGTTTTTGATGCGTTTTTTGATGCGTTTTTTGATGCGTTTTTTGATGCGTTTTTTTATCCTTTTTTTACTGTGTGTTTCCTAGGAAGCTTTTTAGGGCTAAAATGGCTGAAAATACCCTAACCCTACCCCTAACCCTACCCCTACCCCTAACCCTAACCCTACCCCTAACCCTAACCCTACCCCTAACCCTACCCCTAACCCTACCCCTAACCCTACCCCTAACCCTACCCCTAACCCTAACCCTAACCCTACCCCTACCCCTAACCCTACCCCTAACCCTAACCCTAACCCTACCCCTAACCCTACCCCTAACCCTAACCCTAACCCTAACCCTACCCCTAACCCTACCCCTAACCCTACCCCTAACCCTACCCCTAACCCTAACCCTATTCTAACCTTAGTGAAAAAAAAAAAAAAAAAAAAATTCTTAATTTTTTTATTGTCCCTACCAATGGGGGTGACAAAGTGGGGGGGGTGTCATTTACTATTTTTTTATTTTGATCACTGAGATAGGTTATATCTCAGTGATCAAAATGCACTTTGGAGCGAATCTGCCGGCCGGCAGATTCGGCGGGCGCACTGCGCATGCGCCCGCCATTTTGCAAGATGGCGGCGCCCAGGGAGAAGACGGCCGGACGGACACCGGGACGCCGGGTAAGTATAAGGGGGGGAGATTAGGGCACGGGGGGGGGCATCGGAGCACTGGGGGGGGGCATCGGAGCACGGGGGGGGGCATCGGAGCACGGGGGGGCGGGATCGGAGCACGGGGGGGCAGCCACACTCCGCCCCCGCACTTCCTGCTGCAGCGGTTCTGCACATCAAATCGCAGTAAAACCCGCAGATATATTTTTGATCTGCGGGTTTTACTGCGATTTTGACCTCACAATGGAGGTCTATGGGTGCAGAACCGCTGCGGTTCAGGAAGAAGAATTGACATGCTCCTTCTTTTTTCCGGGAGCTATTCAGCACGGCTTTTTTTTTACAATTTCCGGACCATGTGCACAGTGTGTCCTGTTTTCCATAGGGTACAGTGTACTGTACCCTGCATGGAAAACAGCTGCGGAACCGCAGCGGCAAAACCGCCGCGGTTCCGCGGTAAAAAACGCACTGTGTGAACATGGCCTAACAGGTGTATTCCTTTACTCATTTGTCTGCCCTATGAACTTTCGGGTGCTGCTTTATATACCTTCCCCCAGCTGGTATTTCCTGCCAGTGATAATGTTATTTGGATGTCCAGCCATACTGCTGTAGTATAAGCCAGTCAGTAAAACACCAGCTAGGGTTTATCTCTGCTGTTTATGTTCTTTACCTTGCACCTATCTTCTGTTACTTTTTTGGAAGTAGAATCTCAGCTCTTGCAGGAACCACTAGGGACTACTGGGTCAGGATATCTAGTCTGTACAGGAACCAGCAGGGTCAATTGCAGTTTTTAGTGTGTTACCTAATTTCTCGAGAGAGTTGCTACATTATAAACTCATATGGCAGCACAAGGGGAATGGATAAAGTGCCTACATGGAATAGTGTATGGTTGTCGGAACAATAGTAAGAGTTTGGGTGCATTCATACAGAATGATGAAGAGTAATATTTATTTTCCGAAGCCAAACTCAGCTCAGCTGCATCTGATTACACTTTGGAAATAAGTTACAGGAAGAGAAATATCCTCACTGGTCTTATAATCCTCCCCAGTTCCAAAAAATGTGCGTCCCATATGATCTACAGTATCAGCGCCTCCTCGCGGGTCTGTCCGTATTTCTTTCAATGTAATATTAATTTTACAGGACAAGCGCCTTCCGGTCTCCATAGACAAAGTTGACTCCTTTGGGTTAGAAAAATATTGCATTATTTAACATGGCGCTGGGAACATAAAACCTAACCCCTTACAGACACTGGTTTGGAGTGTATGATTCAGCAGGGTATCCATAAACCTACAATAATTAGGTCCTAAGACGGCCTTAAAAAATACCCACGGAATATGGAATCTGGACGCTCTCGACATTATCGTTCACGTCGGTGTGATGCCTTCATTATAAAGTCAAAATACAAGCGATTCCTAACATGTACCAGACTAATAGTCACATCCCGGTGGCGCCAATTATACTGGAGAAATTGTTATGTGAGTACGAGCCAGATCCCCGATCATATATAATCTGTGGGCCTGTATACACTACAGACCTCCAGCTACCCGCTGATTTCAGATCTGTCTATTATGTTTCCATTTACTTCTCGTAGAAAACTGTGAAAAGCATCTACTCTCATTGGATACAGTATAACATTTTAAAAATGCATCTACTCTCATTGGATACAGTGTAACGCTTTGAACAGAATCTACTCTCTTTGGATACAGTGCAACACTTTGAACAGCATCTACTCTCATTGGATACAGTGCAACACTTTGAACAGCATCTACTCTCATTGGATACAGTGCAACACTTTGAACAGTATCTACTCTCATTGGATACAGTGTAACACTTTGAAAAGCTTCTACTCTCATTGGATACAGTGCAACACTTTGAAAAGTATATACTCTCATTGGATACAGTGTAACACTTTGAAAAGCATCTACTCTCATTGGATACAGTGTAACACTTTGAACAGCATCTACTCTCATTGGATACAGTGTAACACTTTGAACAGCATCTACTCTCATTGGATACAGTGCAACACTTTGAACAGCATCTACTCTCATTGGATACAGTGCAACACTTTGAACAGCATCTACTCTCATTGGATACAGTGTAACACTTTGAAAAGCATCTACTTTCTTTGGATACAGTGTAACACTTTGAAAATCATCTACTCTCATAGGATCATGTGTAACACTTTGAAAAGCATCTACTCTCATTGGATACAGTGTATCACTTTGAAAAGTATATACTCTCATTGGATACAGTGTAACACTTTGAACAGCATCTACTCTCATTGGATTCAGTGTAGCACTTTGAACAGCATCTATTCTCATTGGATACAGTGTAACACTTTGAACAGCATCTACTCTCATTGGATACAGTGTAACACTTTGAACAGCATCTACTCTCATTGGATACAGTGTAACACTTTAAAAAGCATCTACTTTCTTTGGATACAGTGTAACACTTTGAACAGCATCTACTCTCATTGGATACAGTGCAACACTTTGAACAGCATCTACTCTCATTGGATACAGTGTAACACTTTAAAAAGCATCTACTCTCATTGGATACAGTGCAACACTTTGAACAGCATCTACTCTCATTGGATACAGTGCAACACTTTGAACAGCATCTACTCTCATTGGATACAGTGTAACACTTTGAAAAGCATCTACTTTCTTTGGATACAGTGTAACACTTTGAAAATCATCTACTCTCATAGGATCATGTGTAACACTTTGAAAAGCATCTACTCTCATTGGATACAGTGTATCACTTTGAAAAGTATATACTCTCATTGGATACAGTGTAACACTTTGAACAGCATCTACTCTCATTGGATTCAGTGTAGCACTTTGAACAGCATCTATTCTCATTGGATACAGTGTAACACTTTGAACAGCATCTACTGTCATTGGATACAGTGTAACACTTTGAACAGCATCTACTCTCATTGGATACAGTGTAACACTTTAAAAAGCATCTACTTTCTTTGGATACAGTGTAACACTTTGAAAATCATCTACTCTCACAGGATCCTGTGTAACACTTTGAAAGGCATCTACTCTCATTGGATACAGTGTATCACTTTGAAAAGTATATACTCTCATTGGATACAGTGTAACACTTTGAACAGCATCTACTCTCATTGGATTCAGTGTAACGCTTTGAACAGCATCTATTCTCATTGGATACAGTGTAACACTTTGAACAGCATCTACTCTCATTGGATACAGTGTAACACTTTGAACAGCATCTACTCTCATTGGATACAGTGTAACACTTTGAACAGCATCTACTCTCATTGGATACAGTGTAACACTTTAAAAAGCATCTACTTTCTTTGGATACAGTGTAACACTTTGAAAAGCATCTACTTTCTTTGGATACAGTGTAACACTTTGAAAATCATCTACTCTCACAGGATTCTGTGTAACACTTTGAAAAGCATCTACTCTCATTGGATACAGTGTATCACTTTGAAAAGTATATACTCTCATTGGATACAGTGTAACTGTTATGATAAGATAATTCAGTACCACAATGGACATAGAGGTCAGAGCACATACAGTGACCTGACAATAACCCAAAAACATAGAATGAGCTCTGAGACGTGGGAACTCTGCTGACCGCAATCCCTAATCCTCTCCAACCACACTAGAGGCAGCCGTGGATTGCGCCTAACGCTACCTATGCAACTCGGCACAGCCTGAGAAACTAGCTAGCCTGAAGATAGAAAATAAGCCTACTTTGCCTCAGAGAAATACCCCAAAGGAAAAGGCAGCCCCCACATATAATGACTGTGAGTTAAGATGAAAAGACAAACGTAGAGATGAAATAGATTTAGCAAAGTGAGGCCCGACTTTCTGAACAGAGCGAGGATAGGAAAGGTAACTTTGCGGTAAACACAAAACCATACAAAAACCACGCAAAGGGGGCAAAAAGACCCTCCGTACCGAACTAACGGCACGGAGGTACACCCTTTGCGTCCCAGAGCTTCCAGTAAGCAGGAAAAAACAAATAGACAAGCTGGACAGAAAAAACAGCAAACAAAATAGCAAAGCAGAACTTAGCTATGCAGAGCAGCAGGCCACAGGAACGATCCAGGAGGAAACAGGTCCAATACTAGAACATTGACTGGAGGCCAGGATCAAAGCACTAGGTGGAGTTAAATAGAGCAGCACCTAACGACTTCACCACATCACCTGAGGAAGGAAACTCAGAAGCCGCAGTACCACTTTGCTCCACCAATGGAAGCTCACAGAGAGAATCAGCCGAAGTACCACTTGTGACCACAGGAGGGAGCTCTGCCACAGAATTCACAACAGTAACACTTTGAACAGCATCTACTCTCATTGGATACAGTGTAACACTTTGAACAGCATCTACTCTCATTGGATACAGTGTATCACTTTGAAAAGTATATACTCTCATTGGATACAGTGTAACACTTTGAACAGCATCTACTCTCATTGGATACAGTGTAACATTTTAAAAGCATCTACTTTCTTTGGATACAGTGTAACACTTTGAAAAGCATCTACTTTCTTTGGATACAGTGTAACTCTTTGAAAATCATCTACTCTCACAGGATCCTGTGTAACACTTTGAAAAGCATCTACTCTCATTGGATACAGTGTATCACTTTGAAAAGTATATACTCTCATTGGATACAGTGTAGCACTTTGAACAGCATCTACTCTCATTGGATTCAGTGTAACGCTTTGAACAGCATCTATTCTCATTGGATACAGTGTAACACTTTGAACAGCATCTACTCTCATTGGATACAGTGTAACATTTTAAAAATGCATCTACTTTCATTGGATTCAGTGTAACACTTTGAACAGCATCTACTCTCATTGGATACAGTGTAACACTTTGAAAAGCATGTACTCTCATTGGATACAGTGCAACACTTTGAACAGCATCTACTCTCATTGGATACAGTGTAACACTTTGAACAGCATCTACTCTCATTGGATACAGTGTAACACTTTGAAAAGCATCTACTTTCTTTGGATACAGTGTAACACTTTGAAAATCATCTACTCTCATAGGATCCTGTGTAACACTTTGAAAAGCATCTACTCTCATTGGATACAGTGTATCACTTTGAAAAGTATATACTCTCATTGGATACAGTGTAACACTTTGAACAGCATCTACTCTCATTAGATTCAGTGTAGCACTTTGAACAGCATCTATTCTCATTGGATACAGTGTAACACTTTGAACAGCAACTACTCTCATTGGATACAGTGTAACACTTTGAACAGCATCTACTCTCATTGGATACAGTGTAACACTTTGAAAAGTATATACTCTCATTGGATACAGTGTAACACTTTGAACAGCATCTACTCTCATTTGATTCAGTGTAACACTTTGAACAGCATCTATTCTCATTGGATACAGTGTAACAATTTGAACAGCATCTACTCTCTTTGGATACAGTGTAACATTTTAAAATGCATCTACTCTCATTGGATTCAGTGTAACACTTTGAACAGCATCTACTCTCATTCGATACAGTGTAACACTTTGAACAGCATCTACTCTCATTGGATACAGTGTAACACTTTGAACAGCATCTACTCTCATTGAATACAGTGCAACACTTTGAAAAGCATCTACTTTCTTTGGATACAGTGTAACACTTTGAAAAGCATCTACTCTCACTGAATACAGTGTATCACTTTGAAAAGTATTTACTGTCATTAGATACCGTGTAACACTTTGAACAGCATCTACTCTCACTGGATACAGTGCAACACTTTGAACAGTATCTACTCTCATTGAATACAGTGTAACACTTTGAAAATCATCTACTCTCGTTGGATACAGTGTAACACTTTGAACATCATCTACTCTCATTGAATACAGTGTAACACTTTGAAAATCATCTACTCTCATTGGATACAGTGTAACACTTTGAAAGCATCTACTCTCGTTGGATACAGTATAACACTTTGAAAAGCATCTACTCCCATATGATCCTGTGTAGCACTTTGAAAAGCATCTACTCTCATTGGATACAGTGTATCACTTTGAAAAGTATATACTCTCATTGGATACAGTGTAACACTTTGAACAGCATCTACTCTCATTGGATACAGTGTAACACTTTGAAAGCATCTACTCTCATTGGATACAGTATAACACTTTAAAAATAATCTACTCTCATTGGATACAGTGTAACACTTTGAAAAGCATCTACTCTCATTGGATACAGTGTACCACTTTGAAAGCATCTACTCCCATTGGATACAGTGTACCACTTTGAAAGCATCTACTCCCATTGGATACAGTGCAACACTTTGAAAAGCATCTACTCTCATTGGATACAGTGCAACACTTTGAAAAGCATCTACTCTCATTGGATACAGTGTACCACTTTGAAAGCATCTACTCCCATTGGATACAGTGTACCACTTTGAAAGCATCTACTCCCATTGGATACAGTATAACACTTTAAAAAAATCTACTCTCATTGGATACAGTGTGACACTTTGAAAAGCATCTACTCTCATTGGATACAGTGCAACACTTTGAAAAGCATCTACTCTCACTGGATACAGTGTATCACTCATTGGACACTGTCTAACACTTTGAACAGCATCTACTCTCATTGGATACAGTGCAACACTTTGAAAAGCATCTACTCTCACTGGATACAGTGTATCACTCATTGGACACTGTCTAACACTTTGAACAGCATCTACTCTCATTGGATACAGTGTAACTCTATTGACGCATACAAATCCGCATGAAAAAAACACATGAAAATCCGCATCAAAAATGAATCAAAAACTCATCAAATCCGTGCGGATTTTTACCTGGGTCTTCTACCAAGAGATGCAGAATCCGCGCAGAAAATTCCACAGGCAAATCTGCAACGTGTGCACATACCCTTAAACCCCACTTTTTTAAATGACGTTCACCCCCCATCAAGAATCTCTAGTTGAAGTCTTTTGACAATAAACTGATCACAAAGTCAGTGATCATTTGTGATCAGTGAAGTGACCTGACAGCAAGTGTTCAGTTTCACTGCAGCGCCACCGCGGGGTTAAAAAAAAGCGTAACGCAGTGCTAATGATGAGAGAATCGATTAGAAACTTGGCTTCACAAATTTGTTTCGCATTTCTCAAAACTTGCAGCCTTTAGGTGTTCCGAAATGTTGAGAGTTTGAGCGAATCAAGTGGTAAATTCGATTTGTGTCAAAATTAATCCACGTAAAAACGGAAAGTGCCCCAAATTCCAAAAAGGTGGGGATTTTTTTTTTTCGTCTCTGAGGTTTGTGGCTATCCCAATTGCAAAGTTTATAAAAACAGATGGGTCAAGAATTTTTTTTAAAAACAATGAAATATCAAACATGCCTCACCCCTCACCTTTCTCGTCCGTCGCGGGACCTAAATCACGCCAGTTCTGGTCTTCTCTTCAGTCTTTGCTGAAGCTTCCTAGGCTTCGAACCATGATGTACCATCATGACGTCATAACGTGTGCCAAATTGGCACAGGTCAGGGGCGAGGTGAGTGTGATATTTTAGGGTTTTCATCCCCTTTCTAAGTCCATCCATTCCCACCTCCCTCTTCTATTAACATATCATACAATATAGTGGCTAAAATAACACCGTCATACAGATTCCTAATACTCCATGCACTACCAAAATATAATACTGTGCAGTACCTAAAAAGCAGTTTCATACAGCACAGTAAAATAAGACTGCTATACTGTGCGTAAATAGTGCTAGTATACAGTAAGCAAGTGGCAGCACTGGTAATCTAAAATTAGTGCCATACAACTTTTATGAGATACATCATAGTACTCAGGAAAATAAGCAGCTTATCTGCTTATTTATCCTTCTGGACTGATCTTTTATTCTCAAAAATTTTAATTCATGGGTAAAATCTTCATTAAATACAGATTTTCCCATTTCTGAGATAGGAGATGACAACTGGTGCTCATAAAGTTCTATGGAACTATCAGCGGAATGTCTGCGTCTGTCACTAGCTCCTCCTCCTCTCTCCATAGAATCTTGTGAGCACCAACTGTCATCACCTATCTCAGTAATGGCAAAATCTGTATTCACTAAAGACATTTTACCCTTAAATTAATAATTTTAAGAATGAATGATCATTCCAGAAGGAGAAAGAAGTGGATTCCTTTAATAAGATATATCATAAAGTTTCTTATCTTCATGTGTATTAATTTATGAAGCGGGCGTTACCAACCTCAAGAGCCAGGCCATAAGTAGATAAACCCATATAGTGCACAAATATAACCACCATATAGTGACCAAATAGCAGCTCTACATGTGATGTAATCCAGTAACATCCCTCTAAAAAGTCTAAATAATAATACTATAGAATTAATATTTACATCAATGGTAATTACATGCTTCTAATGCTGGCCGTAAATAGATACCGCCATAGAATGCTCACAACATACCACTGTATAATGGCTAAATAATAGCTCTATATGGGTAATTAAAAGGAGTAATACTCTCATATGGTAATATCATTATAGACCAAGCAACAACTCCAAATATAAAGGAATTTAATAATTATGCCATTCAATGTTTAATACTACGGATATACACCTTCCATTATCATCAGTGGTTGTTACAAACTGCAGAATCTGGTCTATAAGTAGATACCGCCAAACAGCGCTTAAATAATAAAACTATACAGTAACCATGCAACAGGTTTACATGTAAAGTAATCAAATAACTCTTCTATAAAATGCCTGAAATATACATCTATTTAATAAATATTAACTAAATTATCAGCTGTGATTTCAAACCTGAAGTATCAGGCCATAAATAAATACTGCCATACAGTGCTAAAATAATACTACTATATAACATATCTCCATGTAAAGTCATCCAATAACTGTGCTGCGTTATGATTAAAGACTATTGATAATCATTAGATATTCACATTAGTTTTGATTTCAAGCCTCAAGTGTCAGGACATAAATAAATACCGCCATATATGGCTCACATAGCAGCACTTAGATTATATATCAATATGTTATTTGATCAAGGTAACAACTATGCTATACAATGTTCAAATAATATTGCTATATGACTAATATTAGCATTAGTGGTGGGAACAAGCTTCAGGTGTCAAGGCATACATAAATGCCATCATACAACAAATTTTATCATCAATGGTAGTTAGAAGCCTAAGGTGCGGAGCCTTATGTAGATGCTGCCATACAGTGCTCAAATAATAGAACTATACAGTGACTATATAACAGATCTAAATGTCATGTAATCTAATAACTATGCTATACAATGTCTAAATACAAACTGCTATTCGATTAATAATAATATCAGTGGTGGTTTCAAGCCTTATGAATTAAGCCGTTAATAAATACCGCCATATAGGGCTCACATAATACCACTTACAGTGACCAAATAACTGTTTCGTGCATAATCTAACAACTATGGTGTAAAATGTTGAAGTAATATTGCTATTCAATTAAATTTAACATTAGTGGTGATGAGAAGTGTAAGGTGATAAAAAAAATTCCGCAGTACAGCGCTCACGTAAAATCACCATAAAGTGACCAAACAACAGATCAGGAATCTAATAACTGTGCCATACAATATTTAAGAATACTGATACACAACTAATATTAATAGCAGTGGTGGTTACAAGCCTCAACTATTGAGGTATAAGTAGCTACTGCCATACAGTGCTAAAATGAAAAGAAAAAAACCAATACCGTGACCATATAACAAATCTGCATGTAATGTAACCTAACAGTTATGCTATATAATGTCTAAAATATACTCCTATTCAATTACTAATTATATCGGTGGTGGTTGCAAACCTTACAAATTGTGTTAAGAATATAAATTGCCATACAGGGCTCATATAATACCGCTATACAGTGACAAAATAAAAGATTCATACATAATCTAACACCTGTGATGTCCAATGTACAAATAATACTGTTATATAACTACTAACATAACATTAGCGGTGGTTACAAATGTCATGAGTTAGGCCATTAATAAATACTGCCATATAGGACTTTGTATAATACCGCTATATAGTGAACTAATAATAGATTCATACATAATCTAACAACTGTGATGTCCAAAGTACAAATACCAATGCTATATAACTATTAACATTAGTGGTGGTTACAAGCCTCATTAGTAAATTCTGCCATATAGGGCTAGTATAATACCGTCATACAGTGATCAAATAACAGATTCATATATAATTTAATAATTGTGTAAATAATACTAGTGGTGGTTACAAGCCTCAGGTGTCAGGCCATTAATAAATACCACCACACAGTGCCCACATAATAATACCACCACATAGTGACCAAACAACAACTCTATGCATAAGGTAATCCAATGACAGTGTCTTGGCAAACAACTATTTTATAGCCCAATGTCTCTGTTATAATGTTGCGATTTTCCTCTACAAGATGGAAAATACATTCTCATAAATATTAATAAAAGCGGCAATGTCAAGCGGAAGATGCATGCTTCCTCTTTAGCCTATAAACTAACTTAGAAAAGAGGTATTTGGAACATGGTGAGTAAGCGATTTATCAAGCATTAAACGCCTGTCAGCATCAGGTAAGGAGAGTGCGCAGCGGCGTGCTGCGCGCCGCACACAACCTCAGATGCTTCCCTTAACATTATGGTGACTGTGTATTCAGATGGGGCTCCATATTGCAGAGCGCAGCACAATATGTGAGACATTAAGGCGGATGACAAATATAAACAGCCGGGGCTCTGCCAAAAAAAAAAAAGTGAGGACCCCGCAGGAGAAGATTTATTTCAAAAGCGGCATCAGAGGAGAGCGGTAATAGCAGCAGATTGTGTGGCGGCGATGAATAATTACGGTAGAACGGCTTGGAGAAAGCGACTTGTCCAAATACACAACAGAATAACACGAGATGACACAATGATACATAATGGCGTTATTACAAAATAAGCTCCCTACCTGCTTCTACGAAAGTTGACATGACTAAGCTAAGAAGCCTATCCTGCGCTGATGAGGTCAGAAAAGGGCTGCGTGCCAGTCAATATATATCAGGGGGTTGTTTTATATGTTGACTTTTGCTATACTCATTTTTATATCCTGCCTGGTTCTATCGTTCATTTTTTTTTTTTAAGTAGGTGAGATTGAAAAATCTGAGAAAAATAAAAGCAGCGGGAGAAGAGCGAGTTGATCTTGAAGGAGGCAGTGACCTGTCTACTTCTGAGGATAGTGTGATAGGGATAGCGTAAAGAATAGGGAGGAGTAGGAGATCACAGAAAGAGTTAAACAGCAAAAAAGGAAAACAAAAAGCAGCAGCTGAGAGCATTTCAGAGGTAAAGTGTACTGGTTTTGAGGGAGGAAGTGACCTGTCTAACTTCTATGGATAGTGTGGTGAGGACAGTGAGAAGAAAATAGATGAGAAGAAGGTCACAGAAATAATTAAATAGTAAAAGAAACATTTGAGAGCATTTCAGAAAAAAAGTGTGCTGGTTTTGAGGGAGGCAGTGACCTGTCTACTTCTCTGGATAGTGTGATGAGGGCAGTGAAAAGAATAGAGATGAACAGAAGATCACTGAAAAAATGAAACAGTAAGGGTATGTGTCCACGGGCCGTATTACATCCGGAATGGCTGCAGATTGAACGCTGCGTAGAGCCGCAGCGTTCAATCCGCAGCATCCAGATGTTACAGCATAGTGGAGGGGATTTTATAAAATCCCGCCTCCACTATGCGTGCGAACACGCACCCGGTGGCCCCGTGTTCCCGGACATGCAACGCATCTTTTTAGAATTCAGCATGTCCGTTTACCTTGCAGCGACGCTGCGTTGCCTCAAGGTAAAACACAGGGCCCTATGTGTGGGGTGCGTTGATTCCGGATGTGTGCAATGAACACATCCGGAATCACCGCGTCTACAGAAGGGGGTGGCGCTTTGGGCGGAGCGAGTTTTCCGCTCCGTCCAAAGCGCCGGCCATCCTGAACGTGGACACATACCCTTCAAGAAATATTTGAGAGAATTTTAGAGGAATAGTGTGCTGGTTTTGCCGAGACAGTGCCCAATTATCATGTGTGATGATGATCAGAGTAATGTGAAAGGAAAAATAAGAATAATTCAGAAGAGTGGAATATCACAAACTGAAGAAGCAGGTCTTGCAGCAGCAGAGAATATTTCAGTAGGCAAGTGTGCTGGTTTTGAGGGAGGCAGTGCCCTGTCACCACTCTGATGATAATACAAAAAGGGTTGTATTTCACAGACACAGTTAGGAAGGGAATGGAGATAAGTAGGAGGTCATAGACTAAAAGAAAGGAGCAAAGGTTTCCCCCAGCAGCACAGAGTATTTCAATGAAGAATTGTACTGGTTTTGAGGGAGGCAGTGACCTGTTCTCTCACGTAAAGGTAACAAGGGTAATGTGAAAGGAAAATGGGAATAATTCAGGTGAGTTGAAGGTCACAGCCTGAAGGTTACATTGTGAAAGAAGCAGGCTTTCCCAGAGTATTTCAGTGGTGGAGTGTGCTGGTTTTGATGGAGGCAGTGCAATGTTCACCAATGTGATGATATGAACAGGGCTGTATTTCATAGGGACAGTGAGGAAGGGAATGCAGACAAGCAGGAAGTCATAGACTAAAAGTTATATTGTGGAAGAAGCAGAGACTTCCACCCAGCAGCACAGAGTATTTCAGTGGTGGAGTGTGCTGGTTTTGATGGAGGCAGTGCATTGTTCACCAATGTGATGATATGAACAGGGCTGTATTTGATAGGCACAGTGAGGAAAGGAATGGAGTATTTCAGTGTTGGAGTGCTTTGGCTTCGGAGTAGCTAATGCCCTACCCACTCATGTGATAATATGGACATTGGGTGATATGACAGACATGGGGAAGAGGAGAATGGTGAAAAGTGGGAGGCGACAGCTTCAAAAATATAGATTTCAGGGTCTCTCAGCAGTACAGAGGATTTTAGCTAAGGAGTGTGCTTGTTACGTGTTACGGAACCACTCAGCACCCAGAATATGTTGTGTAGTTATATGTATGTATAATAGGTTCCATGTGAGATACATGTCCCTAATGCATCAGCCCACAGGCTGTGCCCCTGGGCAGAGGGGACAAGATATTCTCCTTTTGTCCTCCCCCCACCTTTGTAATGCCCACAGTAAATATCAGCAGGCTCTGGCCACCTTCGGCTATTGTAATGTCTGTCTGGCCTGCCACTTTTCTATTGGCCTGCCCTCTGCATCTGTGTGATATATTCTGTGTCCTGTGAGTAAAGTGTTGTCAGACTGGAAATACGTGGAGAAGCAGTGATATTTTATATGCGCCCATGTAATCAAGGAATTCCAGCCAGCGTCCTTCATTCAGACTCCAGCCAAAGTAGAGTGGACCTTTTGAAATACCGGGTGGTACTGAAAGAGCTACCCCAGCTTGGTAGACCCCGTTACACTGGTGGCAGACAGTGGGATATTATACCCCTTCTACAGGAGGAAAGGAATGAATGGAAAACAACTACCAGAAGTTAAAGAGGACTACATTAAAAGATCTGGTGGAAGCCCGAGGGTTGATCGCCAGCAACAAAACAAAAGCGGATTTGATAGCAGCCATCAAGGAACACGACAGTGCAGCGCCCACCCAATGTGAACGTGGAGGAAACTGAATTCCAGAGGGAGGTAAAGAACAGACACTGGCGTTCTATGACTGAAACCCTGCAGTAGAGATCATACGAGAGGTGATGGCTGATGTGCGTACTGATCTGAAGGAAAAGATGGCCGAGCGGACCAGGATAGAGCTAGCCAAGATGGAGATGGCAGAGCGGACCAAAGTGGAGCTGGCCAAGATGGAGATGGCAGAGTGGAGAGAGGAGAGTCAGCGAGCAGGGGGAGCTCTGGCCTTCGACCAGGTACCTTCAACAGTAAGCCACAAAAAGATCTAGTATAATGCCTTCTGACAGTTGAGGGAGGCAGAGGAAGACATTGATGGCTTTCTGCAGGACTTTGAGCGGCAGTGTGCCTTTCATCAAGTGAAGCCGGAGGAACGGGTTCAGATTCTGGCCAGCAAGCTGACAGGCCGGGCAGCGGACGCCTATCGCACGGTACCTGATGAGCACTGTATGGACAATGAGTGGATCAAAGAAGTGATCTTGGCCCGGTATGCGCTGACACCAGAGGCATACCGCCAAAAGTTCAGCAGACTTATAAAATGAGTAACTGATACCCACGCTGAATTGGCCTGTAAATTACGGCAGTCACTGCTACAGTGGGTACAAGGGAGCCAAGCAACCACTAAGGAGGACGTCCTCCAGCTCTTTTTGTTAGAACGATTCTTTAATGGACTAACCCCCGAGACACAGTAATGGCTTCGGGACAGGCGGCCAGCGACTCTTGAGGAAGCCGCTCGTCTGGCCGATGAGCATCATGATGCCAGGAGGCCTCAGTTGTCCGGATCAAAGATGGTCACTAGGGGTCCGCCCATGGACCTGTAGAGCCCCAAACCACCGAAGATTGTAGGGGGACCAGCTAGAAACCAGGCCTACCACAGTCTCCCTGGGGAGCGATGCCACACCTGCCGTCAGCTGGGCCACCTGCAAAGAAAATGTCCCAACCGGACTCAGCATACTCAGTGGCCAAAGGCGGGAACAGCTACCTTCAGCCAGGCTGCTGTACACTGCTACCAAGGCGATGCTGACTCGGCATTGGGGGCTACGACTAACCAAGGGGTGGAAGTATACCCCGTGCAGGCAGCCCGGGCAGATAATCGACAACAGCATCGACAGGTCGTGTGGGTTAATGGGAAATGTATGCAGAGGCTAAGAGATTCCGGGGCAACTTTGACCCTTGTGAAGCCTCATCTCGTCCGGGACAGTGGCAGTCCGTGTAGCAGGGGGAGTTATACATTGACTGCCCACTGCCAGGATTCATCTTAACTGGGGAGTCGGGGATGGCCTTGTTGAGGTCGCCTTCATGGAGGATTTGCCTGCAGACGTCTTGCTGGGAAATGACAAGGGGCCCATGTTGTCTGCCTTCTCGGTTGCCCCTCTGCCTGAAACATATCCTGTGACCACCCGGAGACAAGCTCGAGCTGCGGAGGCGGAATCACACTCAGAGGAGGCCCAGGTAAGGCATCCCAGCCCTACACGTATTCCCATAGCCAGACACATTTCTTGGGCCACCCCAGATGAATTTAAGAGGGTGTTACTTGAGGATCCTTCATTAGAGAGATATCGTGGGAAGGCACAGGAGGGGAGAGGGGTACTGGAAAGGGAACAGTTTCTATGGAAGCAGGGACTCCTCTACCGGATCACAGAGCAGCACCACACAGGGACGAGCCCCATTATAAAATGACAGCTGGTAGTTCCCAAGAAGTATAGGCAGGAGAACCTGCGAATCTCCCATGACATACCCTTGGCCGGGCACTTCGGCGTCACTCGCACCAAGCATCGTCTGACACAAAACTTCTTTTGGCCGGGGGTAACCTATGATGTTCGTCAGTACTGCCAGACCTGTGACAGTTGCCAGCGCATTGGCAAGAGGGGAGATCGATGCAAGGCCAAATTACGCCCCCTCCCCATTGTGGAGGAACCATTTGGCCGAGTAGCGGTCGGTCTGATAGGGCCATTAGCCAAACCCAGTCCGTCGGGGAAAAGGTATATAGTGACAGTGGTAGATTATGCCACATGGTATCCAGAGGCGGTTGCGTTACCTAACATACTGGCAGAGACGGTGGCGGCTGCCCTGCTCCAGGTTTTCTCTTGGGTTGGATTTCCCCGGGAGATTATCTCAGACCAGGGTACACCGTTTACAGCAGAGGTGACCAACCAACTTTGGAAGCTGTGCGGCGTAAGTCCATTAGAAGCGCCCCGTACCACCCACAAACCAATGGGTTGTATGAACGCTTTAACTGGACGTTAAAACAACTCATTGGGACTTTTACCAGGACCTACAGGGACTGGGAGAAATTCTTGCCTCACCTCCTGTTTGCCTATCGGGAGGTGCCCCAAGAATCCACGGGGTTCTCCCCGTTCGAACTGGTATACGGGAGATGGGTAAGGGGACCCCTAGGCTTAGTGCTAGAACATTGGGAAGGGGAGGGCCTCATAGAAGGGGTACCTATTGTACCCTATGTGCTGGAATTCCGGGACCGCCTATAGGAGCTGACCCAGGCTGTACGTGAGAACATGAAGGTGGCCCAGCGGCGCTAGCGCGTATGGAGGGCCAGAGACCGCACCTTGGAAATAGGACAGTAGGTCCTGGTGTTAGAGCCCACTAGGCAGAACAAGTTCCAAGCTGCATGGCAGGGGCCCTACCAGGTAGTGGGAAAAATAACCGACATAACCTATAATGTCGCTGATTGTGACGACCCCAGGCTTATCCGCATGTTCCAAGTGAATATGCTGAAGTCCTACGGGGAGCACCCTGAAGAGGTAGTGGCCTTCTGTGCACCTGAAGCAGAGGATTCAGCCGGACTTCCCTTGCCGGATGTCTTAGGGGAAAGGACTCAGTCTAAAACATGGGACCAGGTACACGTGCGTGAAGACCTAGGCCCCCGAAAAAGACAGCAGGCGGAGGAGTTGTTGAGGCAGCGACAGAGGATGTTTTCGGTGAGACCAGGGTACACTCGCCTGGCACAACACAAGGTTGAGACCCAGGATCAGACCCCCTGTGACAAAACCCCTTCCGCATCCCTGAGTCTGTACGAGAGGGGATGCGACAAGAGATACAAGAGATATTGCGTGTAGGGGTCATTGAAGAGTCAGATAGTCCCTGGGCATCCCCCGTAGTGTTAGTGCCCAAGAAGGATGGGACTACACAGTTTTGTGTAGACTATCATAAGCTCAATGAGAAAACAGTGACGGATGCATATCTCATGCCGCGTGTGGATGAGTTGTTAGACCAGCTGGCGGGTGCAAAGTATTTGACCACCATCGATCTATGCAAAGGCTACTGGCAGATACCCCTTAGTCCTGACGCTATTCCCAAGTCGGCATTTATCACCTCGTTCGGCTTATTCCAGTTTCAAGTTATGCCATTCGGGATGAAGAATGCCTCGGCGACCTTCCAGAGGCTGGCTGACCGGCTTCTGGATGGTCTCCAGGACTATGCTTGTGCCTACCTGGACAACATCGCCATCTACAGTGCGACATGGGAAGAGCATCTAAATCACCTAGAGACAGTACTGGACAGGATCCACAAGGCCGGAATCACCCTGAACCCAAACAAGTGTCAAAACAGAGGTTCATTATTTAGGACATTGGGTGGGAAGTGGGAAACAGCGACCAGAACCAGCCAAGATAGAGGCCATAGCCAAATGGCCCACCCCACGCACTAAAACCCAGGTCATGGCGTTTCTAGGGACAGCGGGGTATTACAGGAAATTTGTTCCCAATTACAGCAGCGTAGCCAAGCCCCTCACTGATCTGACCCGTAAGAACCAACCCCGCCAGGTAACCTGGGCCCAGAGTGTGAGGAAGCCTTCCGCCAACTAAAGGACGCCCTCACCAATACCCCTGTATTGGCCGCACCCAATCCAACTAAATGTTTCTTTGTTCACACAGACGGTTCTATGTTTGGATTGGGGGCAGTACTGAGCCAAGTCGGGCCGGACGGCCAAGAACACCCGGTAGCTTACCCGAGTCGGAAACTACTGCCCCGCGAAGTAAGCTATGCGGCCATCGACTAGGAGTGCCTGGCGGTAGTATGGGCACTCAAAAAGTTGCAACCATATTTGTATGGACGACAGTTTTCTCTCCTAACGGAGCATAATCCCCTAGTCTGGCTTAATCGGGTCTCCGGAGACAACGCCAGATTACTGCGGTGGAGTTTAGCCCTACAACCTCTGGACTTCACCATCCACTACAGACCCGGCAAACAAAACGGTAACGCCGATGGACTAAGTCAACAAACGGAACTTGTACCAACCCCATAAACTTTGGTCATCCCCAAACCGATCCGTTAAGGATCAGACTGTGTATGCCGATCGCGTTGCTGAAAAGGGGAGCCGTGTTACGTGTTACGGAACCACTCAGCACCCAGAATATGTTGTGTAGTTATATGTATGTATAATAGGTTCCATGTGAGATACATGTCCCTAATGCATCAGCCCACAGGCTGCGCCCCTGGGCAGAAGGGACACGATATTCTCCTTTTGTCCTCCCCCACCTTTGTAATTCCCACAGTAAATATCGGCAGGCTCCGGCCACCTGCGGCTATTGTAATGTATGTCTGGCCTGCTGCTTTTCTATTGGCCTGCCCTCTGTATCTGTGTGATATATTCTGTGTCCTGTGAATAAAGTGTTGTCAGACTGGAAATACCTGGAGAAGCAGTGATATTTTATATGCGCCCATGTAATCAAGGAATTCCAGCCAGCGTCCTTCATTCAGACTCCAGCCAAAGTAGAGTGGACCTCCTGAAATACGGGGTGGTACTGAAAGAGGTACCCCAGCTTGGTAGACCCCGTTACAGTGCTGATCTTGAAAGCGTGAATACATGTACTGTATACATATCACAGGGGAAATTAAGAAGGGAAGTGGATAGAAGTAAATGATCACAAACAAATAAAATATTTAAAGAAAATGGGGCATCCAACAGCACAGAGTATTTCAGGAGAAAGTGGTGACATTGAGGGGGCCATGACTTAACCAATCATCTTTTGTATGTGTGAGGAATGATGAGGAGTTGATTAAAGACAAGTTAGAAGTCATATAATGAAAGTCGCGCAGTGCGATCAGCAGCACTCAGTATTTCAGGAGTGTGCTGATCCTTGTGGTGCTTATAACAGAAGGAGAAGGGGATAAAATGTCCACCCTGACTCCACCTTATAGGTAAGAAACAACAGGAGGGGAAGAATGAAAAATACTTTAGCTGCTGCTTATTGTAGGGAAATCAAATAGATTAGAAAACAGCCTCCTGCATCCCAGTTCTTACAGGAACATCATCTGTCAGGTTATCCATAACCAACAAAGGAGAATTAGCAGAAAGACAAAACACAGCAGTAATAAAAGAAAATCAATACTTGCCACAATCTTAAACTATAAACTTTGGAGTTTAATCTTTATTTCTACAGAAAATAAAAACAAAACAGAAATTTCTGTTTTGTTATTTTCTTTCTGGTTCGTTCTATTTTTAAAAATGATTGTTTGTTACTTTTTTATTTTTTACTTTTTATAAAGAGTCTGTTACATTTTCTTGGCTGCAGATTTATCCGCCAACGCTCTTACAGATGGGAAAATTGGCCCAAATAAAAGAAAAAGAAAAGAATGTTGTTTAAAACAATAGTGGGCACAGGTATAACTTTCCATGGTGTATATAGATAGACTAGATGGTGGCCCGATTCTAACGCATCGGGTATTCTAAAATATGCATGTCCACGTAGTATATTGTCCAGCCACGTAGTATATTGCCCAATCATGTAGTATATTGCCCAGTCACGTAGTATATTGCCCAGACACGTAGTATATTGCCCAGCCACGTAGTATATTGCCCAGCCACGTAGTATATTGCCCAGACACGTAGTATATTGCCCAGCCACGTAGTATATTGCCCAGTCACGTAGTATATTGCCCAGTCACGTACTATATTGCTCAGCCACGTAGTATATTGCCCAGCCACGTAGTATATTGCCCAGACACGTAGTATATTGCCCAGTCACGTAGTATATTGCCCAGCCACGTAGTATATTGCCCAGTCACGTAGTATATTGCCCAGTCACGTAGTATATTGCCCAGTCACGTAGTATATTGCCCAGCCATGTAGTATATTGCCCAGCCATGTAGTATATTGCCCAGTCACGTAGTATATTGCCCAGCCACGTAGTATATTGCCCAGACACGTAGTATATTGCCCAGTCACGTAGTATATTGCCCAGACACGTAGTATATTGCCCAGTCACGTAGTATATTGCCCAGTCACGTAGTATATTGCCCAGACACGTAGTATATTGCCCAGCCACGTAGTATATTGCCCAGTCACGTAGTATATTGCCCAGTCACGTAGTATATTGCCCAGTCACGTAGTATATTGCCCAGCCACGTAGTATATTGCCCAGTCACGTAGTATATTGCCCAGCTACGTAGTATTTTGCCCAGTCACATACAATATTGCCCAGTCACGTAGTTTATTGCCCAGTCACATATTATATTGCCCAGTCACATAGTATATTGCCCAGCCACATAGTATATTGCCCAGCCACGTAGTATATTGCCCAGCCACATAGTATATTGCCCAGCCACGTACTATATTGCCCAGCCACATAGTATATTGCCCAGCCACATATTATATTGCCCAGCCACGTACTATATTGCCCAGCCACATAGTATATTGCCCAGCCACATAGTATATTGCCCAGTCACGTAGTATATTGCCCAGCCACATAGTATATTGCCCAGCCACATAGTATATTGCCCAGCTACGTAGTATATTGCCCACTCACGTAGTATATTGCCCAGCCACATAGTATTTTGCCCAGCCACGTAGTATATTTCCCAGGCACGTAATATATTGCCCAGTCACGTACTATATTGCCCAGCCACATAGTATATTGCCCAGTCACATAGTATATTGCCCAGTCACATAGTATATTGCCCAGCCACATAGTATATTGCCCAGCCACGTAGTTTATTGCCCAGCCACATAGTATATTGCCCAGTCACGTAGTATATTGCCCAGCCACATAGTATATTGCCCAGTCACATAGTATATTGCCCAGTCACGTAGTATATTGCCCAGCCACATAGTATATTGCCCAGCCATGTAGTATATTGCACAGCTACGTAGTATATTGCCCAGCCACATAGTATATTGCCCAGCCACGTAGTATATTGCCCAGTGATGTAGTATATTGCCCAGCCATATATTATATTGCACAGCTACGTAGTATTTTGCCCAGTCACATAGTATATTGCCCAGTCACGTACTATATTGCCCAGCCACATATTATATTGCCCAGTCACATAGTATATTGCCCAGTCACGTACTATATTGCCCAGCCACGTATTATATTGCCCAGCCACATAGTATATTGCCCAGCCACGTACTATATTGCCCAGCCACATAGTCACGTAGTATATTGCCCAGTCACGTACTATATTGCCCAGTCATGTAGTATATTGCCCAGCCACATAGTATATTGCCCAGCCATATAGTATATTGCCCAGTCACGTAGTATATTGCCCAGCCACGTAGTATATTGCCCAGTCATGTAGTTTATTGCCCAGTCACGTAGTATATTGCCCAGTCACATAGTATATTGCCCAGCCCACGTAGTATATTGCACAGCCCATGTAGTATATTGCCCAGTCACGTAGTATATTGCCCAGTCACGAAGTATATTGCACAGCCCGCGTAGTATATTGCACAGCCCGCATAGTATATTCCACAGCCCACGTAGTATATTGCACAGCCCGCGTAGTATATTGCACAGCCCGTGTAGTATATTGCACAGCCCGCATAGTATATTGCACAGCCTGCGTAGTATATTGCACAGCCCGCATAGTATATTGCCCAGCCCAAGTAGTATATTGCCCAGCGCACATAGTATATTGCACAGCCCGCGTAGTATATTGCCCAGCGCGTGTAGTATATAGCAATGTGGGCATCATATCCCTCTTAAGAAAAAGAATTAAAATAAAAAATAGTTATATACTCACCTTCCGTTGGCCCCTGTATCCAGGAAGCGTTTGCCGATGCTCCTCGCACGCTCCGGTCTCAAGAGTGCATTGTGGTCTCGCGAGACCGCTAAGTCATCATCTCGTGAGATCGGAATGCATGGACTGGTCACCGGAGCGTCGCGAGGAGCGGGAAAGGCGCCGGAAGGTGAGTATATGATGATTTTAATTTTTTTAATTTTTTTTATTATTTTTAACATTACATCTGCATAGGCAGCATCAATAGTAAAAAAGTTGGTCAAACAGGGTTAATAGCTGTGTTAATGGAGTGCATTACATCGCGGCCCGTTAGCGCTGCCATTAACCCTGTGTGAGCGCTGACTGGACGGGAGTATGGAGTGGGCACTGACTGCGGGGAGGAAGGAGTGGCCATGTTGTCGTCAGACTGCGCCCATCGCTGATTGGTCGTGGCAATGGTCATGGGCGTTTTGCCACGACCAATCAGCAATGACAGACAGAGGCCGCGACCAATGAATTTCCGGGACAGAAAGACAGAAGTGACCCTTAGACAATTATATAGTAGATTATATAGAGAGAAAGTGAGAGAGAACAAGAAAAAGAGAGATAATACAAGTATGAGACAGATATATATACTGTATATATATATATATATATATATATATATATATATACAAACAGAGATGATAGATAGATGATAGATAGATAATAGATAGATAGAAAGAAAGGTAATAGATAGATTAGATAGATAATGGATACATAATAGATAGATAATATATAGATAATAGATATATAATAGATAATAGACAGATGGATAATGGATAGATAATAGATAGATGATAGATAATAATAGATAATGGATAGATAGATAATAGATAGACAGACAGTGATCAAACGGGAGTACAATGATTCCAACTCTTAGTATGATTAAGAGGCATCATGGGGACTTAGCATAGAGAAGAGGAAGCATGGTGGGCTCAGTATGGTTAAGAGGCAGCATGGGATGGGCTAAGTATAGTTAAGCATGGGGGCATCAGATTGGAGAAGAGGTAGCATGATGGGCTCAGTATGGTTATGAGGCAGCATAGGGGCTCAGCATAGAGAAGGGGCAGTGTGAGGTCTCAGTACGGTTAATAGACAACAAAGGGATTCAGCATAGAGAAGGGGCAGTTCAGCATTTAGACGGGGTAGCGTGAGGTCTCAGTATAGTTAATAGACAACATAGAGATTCAGCATAGAGAAAAGGCAACAAAAGGTGGGCTCAGTATAGTTAAGGGGCAGCATGGCAATTCCACCATACAGAAGGGGCTCAGTATGGAGGAGAGGCAACATGGGGGGCTCAGCATGGAAAAGAGGCGGTGTGGGGGCTTCAGTATAAAGAAAGGGCACTGTGAGAGGCTCATTATAAAGAAGGGGGAAGCATGGGTTGCTCAATATGGATAAGGGGCAGCATGGGGTTCTCAGTATAATAATATAGAAATTCAATTTATAGGGTGAGAAAGATGTAGGGAAGTTGACACCAACAGTGCCAGACTCGGTGTAACTGCTGCATTTGAACTGCAATTAATCATCTTTTTCTTCTTTCTTAATGGACGCAGCAGCAGAAGCAAGACAGGACAATACAACAAAAATCTGAAAGTGTCAGAGATGATGTGCTTGCTTTTCACAAGCAATTGTACTAGCTATTTTTTTTTTTTTTTTGCATTTTTTTGTTCTTGTTTAGGGAAAATGGTTGTCTGGTTTTTTTTTTAAACAATAAAAAATTCCCTAAAATCCAGACATTTCACTGTGACTGTGTGCTATACAATGCTGTTTTACTAGTCCAATTTGACCTGAATACTGAGGCCCGCTGCCATAATTCACGTTCTGCATGAGTACACGTCATGGCCGGAGAGCACACAATAATCAACCAATTTGTGGATTGAAGCACAAACCGCTGCTCTAGTAAAGGAAGTTCTAAGAAAACTAATAAAACGGGACGTTAACGAAAGTTTTATGGGAAAAAGTTAAAAAAAAATTACAAAAAGCAATTGAAATTACCGGACCACATCAGTGTTACATTTACCTGCACTTTACTTATCACGGCGTGACATTTCATTCCAGAGTAATTATGAACATGGCTGACTCACAAACACCGTACGATCACTGCGCACTTCTCCTGCTGCACCCAGACATGCACTGGAAAGGTTACGGCTGCCAACAGGAAGATTTGTTATTACGCATTTGTAATCGATGAGTACAAGACGTGGCGACGTATATCTATACAGACACGCCGGATCAAGAGCGATTAAAAGTCGTTTTAGTATCACTAATCATTGCAAGCCTTCCAAAACGTAAGTGGCACTATGTCAATGCTGCTAAGTGCATTACGATATTGCCAACCATAATGTGAATTTAAGTATGTCACTGTATTAATTGCTCCATAATGTGTTCAAAATATTGCATGCCTCTGTGACAACTGCTTCACTTGTTCTGCCGGCGCCGCCGATGACAATGCTACAAATAACAAGCGTTTCTCAGAGGTTACCATGAAAATGAGTGTGACACATATGTTCAACTAGAGAAAAACTACGTACAAGAATATAACTACTATAATACTGGTCCTAAATACAACAATATAACTACTATAATACTGCTCCTATGTACAAGAATATAACTACTATAATACTGCCCCTATGTACAAGAATATAACTCCTATAATACTGCCCATATGTACAAGAATATAACTACTATAATACTGCTCCTATGTACAAGAATATAATTACTATAATACTGGTCCTATGTACAAGAATATATCTACTATAATACTGCTCCTATGTACAAGAATATAACTACTATAATACTGCCCCTATGTACAAGAATATAACTACTATAATACTGGTCCTATGTACAAGAATATAACTACTATAATACTGCTCCTATGTACAAGAATATAACTACTATAATAGTGCCCCTATGTACAAGAATATCACTACTATAATACTGCCCCTATGTACAAGAATATAACTACTATAATACTGCTCCTATGTACAAGAATATAACTACTATAATACTGCCCCTATGTACAAGAATATAACTACTATAATACTGGTCCTATGTACCAAGAATATAACTACTATAATACTGCTCCTATGTACAAGAATATAACTACTATAATACTGCCCCTATGTACAAGAATATAACTACTATAATACTGGTCCTATGTACCAAGAATATAACTACTATAATACTGCTCCTATGTACAAGAATATAACAACTATAATACTGGTCCTAAATACAACAATATAACTACTATAATACTGCTCCTATGTACAAGAATATAACTACTATAATACTGTCCCTATGTACAAGAATATAACTACTATAATACTGCTCCTATGTACAAGAATATAACTACTATAATACTGCCCCTATCTACAAGAATATAACTACTATAATACTGGTCCTATGTACAAGAATATAACTACTATAATACTGCTCCTATGTACAAGAATATAACTACTATAATACTGCTCCTATGTACAAGAATATAACTACTATAATACTGCCCCCTATGTACAAGAATATAACTGCTATAATACTGCCCCTATGTACAAGAATATAACTACTATAATACTGGTCCTAAGTACAACAATATAACTACTATGATACTGCTCCAATGTACAAGAATATAACTACTATATTACTGCTCCTATGTACAAGAATATAACTACTATAATACTGCCCCCTATGTACAAGAATATAACTGCTATAATACTGCCCCTATGTACAACAATATAACTACTATAATACTGCTCCAATGTACAAGAATATAACTACTATAATACTGCTCCTATGTACAAGGATATAACTACTATAATACTGCTCCTATGTACATGAATATAACTACTATAATACTGCTCATATGTGCAAGAATGTACCTGCTAAAATACTGCCCCTATATACAAGAATATAACTACTATAATACTTCCCCTATATGCAAGAATATAACTACTATAATACTGCTCCTATGTAAAAGAATATAACTACTATAATACTGCTCCTATGTACAAGACTATAACTACTATAATACTGCCCCTATGTACAAGAATATAACTACTATAATACTGCTCCTATGTACAAGAATATAACTACTATAATACTGCCCCTATGTACAAGAATATAACTACTATAATACTGGTCCTAAGTACAACAATATAACTACTATAATACTGTTCCAATGTACAAGAATATAACTACTATAATACTGCTCCTATGTACAAGGATATAACTACTATAATACTGCTCCTATGTACAAGAATATAACTACTATAATACTGCCCCCTATGTACAAGAATATAACTGCTATAATACTGCCCCTATGTACAAGAATATAACTACTATAATACTGGTCCTAAGTACAACAATATAACTACTATAATACTGCTCCAATGTACAAGAATATAACTACTATAATACTGCTCCTATGTACAAGAATATAACTACTATAATACTGCCCCTATGTACAAGAATATAACTGCTATAATACTGCTCCTATGTACAAGGATATAACTACTATAATACTGCTCCTATGTACATGAATATAACTACTATAATACTGCTCCTATGTACAAGAATATAACTACTATAATACTGCCCCCTATGTACAAGAATATAACTGCTATAATACTGCCCCTATGTACAAGAATATAACTACTATAATACTGGTCCTAAGTACAACAATATAACTACTATAATACTGCTCCAATGTACAAGAATATAACTACTATAATACTGGTCCTAAGTACAACAATATAACTACTATAATACTGCTCCAATGTACAAGAATATAACTACTATAATACTGCTCCTATGTACAAGGATATAACTACTATAATACTGCTCCTATGTACAAGAATATAACTACTATAATACTGCCCCCTATGTACAAGAATATAACTGCTATAATACTGCCCCTATGTACAAGAATATAACTACTATAATACTGGTCCTAAGTACAACAATATAACTACTATAATACTGCTCCAATGTACAAGAATATAACTACTATAATACTGCTCCTATGTACAAGAATATAACTACTATAATACTGCCCCTATGTACAAGAATATAACTGCTATAATACTGCTCCTATGTACAAGAATATAACTGCTATAATACTGCTCCTATGTACAAGGATATAACTACTATAATACTGCTCCTATGTACAAGAATATAACTACTATAATACTGCCCCCTATGTACAAGAATATAACTGCTATAATACTGCCCCTATGTACAAGAATATAACTACTATAATACTGGTCCTAAGTACAACAATATAACTACTATAATACTGCTCCAATGTACAAGAATATAACTACTATAATACTGCTCCTATGTACAAGAATATAACTACTATAATACTGCCCCCTATGTACAAGAATATAACTGCTATAATACTGCCCCTATGTACAAGAATATAACCACTATGATACTGGTCCTAAGTACAACAATATAACTACTATAATACTGCTCCAATGTACAAGAATATAACTACTATAATACTGCTCCTATGTACAAGAATATAACTACTATAATACTGCCCCTATGTACAAGAATATAACTGCTATAATACTGCTCCTATGTACAAGGATATAACTACTATAATACTGCTCCTATGTACATGAATATAACTACTATAATACTGCTCATATGTGCAAGAATGTACCTGCTAAAATACTGCCCCTATATACAAGAATATAACTACTATAATACTGCCCCTATATGCAAGAATATAACTACTATAATACTGCTCCTATGTAAAAGAATATAACTACTATAATACTGCTCCTATGTACAAGACTATAACTACTATAATACTGCCCCTATGTACAAGAATATAACTACTATAATACTGCTCCTATGTACAAGAATATAACTACTATAATACTGCCCCTATGTACAAGAATATAACTACTATAATACTGGTGCTAAGTACAACAATATAACTACTATAATACTGCTCCAATGTACAAGAATATAACTACTATAATACTGCTCCTATGTACAAGGATATAACTACTATAATACTGCTCCTATGTACAAGAATATAACTACTATAATACTGCCCCCTATGTACAAGAATATAACTGCTATAATACTGCCCCTATGTACAAGAATATAACTACTGTAATACTGCTCCTTTATACAAGAATATAACTACTATAACACTGCCCCCTATGTACAAGAATATAACTACTATAATAATGCTCCTATGTATAACAATAAAACTACTAGAATACTGCTCCTATGTACAAGAATATAACTACTATAATACTGCTCCTATGTACAAGAATATAACTACTATAATACTGCCCCTATGTACAAGAATATAACTGCTATAATACTGCTCCTATATACAAGAATATAACTACTATAATACTGCTCCTATGTACATGAATATAACTACTATAATACTGCTCCTATGTGCAAGAATATACCTGCTATAATACTGCTCCTATCTTCAAATAGCCACAGCGCTTATTTTCATTCCTGTATTTCAGCTGATGTTATTTGTGGGTTTTTTTTGCATCTTGAACATTTTTCCTGGCAGCTGTGGATGACGTTTTTGTTGGTCTACCTGACTGTGGTTTTCTTTTTACAGAGCCCCTGATTTTCCATTTGTTAAGTGAGCTGAGTGAGTTTCTGGGATCCAGACAGACTCTTGCATCTTTCATCCAGCCACTGACGTTTCTGGATTGTGAGTCATGGGGAAAGTAAAATAATTGTCAATGGATCTACGGGAAAAGGTAGTTGAACTGTATAAAACAGGAAAGGGATACAAAAAGATATCCAAGGAATTGATAATGCCACTCAGCATCGTTCAAACTGCGATTAAAAAATGGAAAATCAGGGGCTCTGTAAAAACAAAACCACTGTCAGATAGACCAAAAAAAATGTCGTCCAGTAAAATTGCCAGGAAAATTGTCAGGGTTGCAAAGAAAAACCCATAAATGACATCAGCTGAAAAACAGGACTCTCTGAAAACTAGCGGCGTGGCTGTTTCAAGATGTACAATAAGGTGGCACTTGAAGAAAAATGGGCTGCATGGTTAAGTCACCAGAAGAAAGCCATTCCTGAGCAAATGCCACAAAGTATCTCGCCTACAATACGCAAAACAGCACAGAGATAAGCCTCCAACTTCTGGAACAAGGTAATTTGGAGTAATTAGACCAAAATTGAACTTTTTTGCCACAACCATAAATGTTACATTTGGAGAGAGGTCAACAAGGCCTATGATGAAAGGAACACCATTCCTACTGTAAAGCACGGAGGTGGAGCGCTGATGTTTTGGGGACGTGTGAGCTACAAAGGCACAGGAAACTTGGTCAAAGTTGAAGGAAAGATGAATGCAGCACGTTATCAGCAAATACTGGAATAATTTGCAGTCATCAGCCCGGAAGCTGTGCATGGGACGTACTTGGGCGTTGCAACATAACAACGATCCAAAACACAAGGCCAAGTCGACCTGTCATTGGCTACAGCAGAACAAAGTGAAGGTTCTGGAGTGGCCATCTCAGTCTCCTGACCTCAATATCATTGAGCCACTCTGGGGAGATCTCAAGAGCGCAGTTCTTGCTAGACAGCCCAGGAATTTACAGGAACTGGAGGCTTTTCGCCAAGTAGAGTGGGCAGCTTTACCATCTGAGAAAATAAAGAACCTCATCCACAACTACCACAAAAGACTTCAAGTGGTCATTGATGTTAGAGGGGGCAATACACGGGATTAAGAAATGGGGTGTGTGAACTTTTGATCAGGGTCATTTGGATGTTTTGGGCTGTCATTATGATTTAAAAAGAGAAAACACAGTAGTTACACAATAAATGGCTTCACCCAACCACTAACCAGGAGTGGAGAAAAAGTTTTGGTGTTATCATTCATATTCTCTGAAAAAAGGCCAAGAAAACAAAAGTTCTGCCGGGGTGTGTAACCTTTTGAGCACAACTGTAAGATAGACTCTGCTTCTTCAGTATCGTTTAGTGTATAATACAATTTGATTTTTAAGAGAAGATATCTTATCAGCGCCCCATGGGACACTCAAGACCTCATCTGCCTAATTCCTTTTAGCAGTGCAATTCATTTCGTAAATGGTCTTCAAACATCTTCGTCTAAGAAATTAATTTTTTGGCGATTTTCTTGAAAGTAAAACAAAATGTCCTGCGCTGAGTGCCCGATGCCGCGCGTGCTAAACCAATATTATCTTTTAATAAGACTTCCAATAATATGAACCAACAAAAAAACATTATTTTATGGGAAGCTCAGATCGAGGATCCCAGCTGCACAGATTAGTCAGGACAAATATTTGAGCTTGTAAAAATGTAAATGATAAAAATCACAGAGATGAGAGAATTGGGAAAATAAGAAAAATGAAATTTAATTCAGTTGTAAAATATAAAATAGTAGAAAATATGTGTCAGACTGGAATAGACTGCAGCAAATACGCTATAATATGCTCCATCCAGGCAGGGGCATTGAACTGAGGTTGCATTAATGGTCAGTGATGGTCATAAGGGGGACAGATAGACACAAACACAGACAGACAACACATAGACAAACACAGAGAATGAAAGACACAGACAGAGACAAACACAATAGAGGATGTAACGCTCGCGCCCAGACTGGTTGGCGCGGGCGTGCGGGGGTGTGGCCCCACCGGACCACAGACCGAACTTCCCTGGAAGGGGCATAACTAAGTAGCTTCCTAGGTGTTCGCTGGAGCCTCTGATGGTGAGGTCAGACTTGTGCTACCAGGTACCACTCCAGGGTGGAGTCAGACTGTGGATGCTGATCCCACCGGGGATGAGACACGGGCAGGAACGGTTGTTACAATGGCTGATGGACGGGTTTGACTGAGGCCCTGACGGGCAGACTGGCTTGACGGAGGTACAGACAGGCAGACGGGCGCGGCTGGCACTCTGGCAGACAGGCGGACAGGGCTTATACTCTGGTAGGAACTGGTATACAGGCAGATGTATGGAAACAGGTAGGAACCTGTTCAGACTGGTGAATATAAAGAAACAGGTAGAGACCAGTATGAAAGTTGCTGAACAGAGGTAGAGCAAGAGCAGATGCAAAGCAGAATCACAGGAGGCGGAGTAAGAGCAGGAGGTGGAGCTAAGAGCAGAGAAGGAGAAGGCGGAGCTAAGAGCAGAGAAGGAGAAGGCGGAGCTAAGAACGGAGTCGCTGGGGGCAGAGCCAAGAGCGGACATGCTGGAGGCGGAGCCAAGAGCGAACCGCAGGAGGCAACACCAAGAGCCAGAACCGCAGGAGGCAACACCAAGAGCCAGAACCGCAGGAGGCAACGCCAAGAGCCAGAGGGTGCAGAGCCACAGGTTGTGGCGAGCAAAGCTGAGAGGCAGAACTGAGCAGAGAAGCACAGAACCACGGGTTGTGGCGAACAGAGCGGAGAGATGCAGAGCCACTGATAGTGGCAAGCAGAGAGGAAACGTGGCGATAAACACAGCAGAGCGAGAATGGTAAACAAACAAAGAAGGAACAGGAACGGACATAGACCAGAAGTAACAGAAAACAACTACAGTAAAGGCCTGCGTATTGCAGCCCTCAGAGACAGGAAACAGACACGACCTGGCAGCTCAGTAGCAAATGCTAACTGAGAGAAATAGTTTGCTCAGGCATCCTCCAATGGGTGAGGATGCCTTAAGTATCAGAGGCCTCAAGGCTATTGGTCAGGGACACCTTAGGGAGGTGCACACAGACTCAATAAGAATCTGGAGTTGCTGGCGCCGCCCCCCTATGCACACAGCCAGGAAGTGTACACAGAACAAGCGGCCATGGAGCACATGGCATGGAGCTGGCAGCAGACAGATCTCACAGCATGGCACTGGGTGAGTGAGTTGATGTAACAGGCATGTGGGGAATAGAAGGCCATGCAGTGATGCCGACAGGGTTGTTACAGAGGACTTACCACCAGTCTACCTCCTCTTTAGTTCTTCTGAATCCCGAAGAGTGCAGGACCTGTGATGATATCACAATCACATCATCATGATGTCACCAAAGGTTCAGACGCAGACTAAACATTAAAAACTACTCTGAAAATCCTATGATCAGTGTAGCACCTGCTGGAAGGGCCTAGTTTTTTCACCCCATAACACAGACCCTGCATAGAGGACAGTATTATAGTAGTTATATTCTTGTACATAGGGAGCAGTATTATAGTACTTATATTCTTGTACATAGAAGCAGTATTATAGTAGTTATATTCTTGTACATAGGAGCAGTATTATAGCAGTTATATTCTTGTACATAGGGGGCAGTATTATAGTAGTTATATTCTTGTACATATGGGGCAGTATTATAGTACTTATATTCTTGTACATAGGAGCAGTATTATAGTAGTTATATTCTTGCACATAGGGGGCAGTATTATAGTAGTTATATTCTTGTACATATGGGGCAGTATTATAGTAGTTATATTCTTGTACATAGGGACAGTATTATAGTAGTTATATTCTTGTACATAGGAGCAGTATTATAGTAGTTATATTCTTGTACATAGGGACAGTATTATAGTAGTTATATTCTTGTACATAGGAGCAGTATTATAGTAGTTGTATTCTTGTACATAGGGGCAGTATTATATTAGTTATATTCTTGTACATGGGGCAGTATTATAGTAGTTGTATTCTTGTACATAGGGGCAGTATTATAGGAGTTATATTCTTGTACATAGGAGCAGTATTATGGTAGGTATATTCTTGTACATAGGGGCAGTATTATAATAGTTATATTCTTGTACATAGGGGGCAGTATTATAGTAGTTATATTCTTGTACATAGGGGGCAGTATTATAGTAGTTATATTCTTGTACATAGGGGCAGTATTATAGTAGTTATATTCTTGTACATAGGAGCAGTATTATAGTAGTTATATTCTTGTACATAGGAGCAGTATTATAGTAGTTATATTCTTGTACATAAGAGCAGTATTATAGCAGTTATCTTCTTGTACATAGGGGGCAGTATTATAGTAGTTATATTCTTGTACATATGGGGCAGTATTATAGTACTTATATTCTTGTACATAGGAGCAGTATTATAGTAGTTATATTCTTGCACATAGGGGGCAGTATTATAGTAGTTATATTCTTGTACATATGGGGCAGTATTATAGTAGTTATATTCTTGTACATAGGGACAGTATTATAGTAGTTATATTCTTGTACATAGGAGCAGTATTATAGTAGTTATATTCTTGTACATAGGGACAGTATTATAGTAGTTATATTCTTGTACATAGGAGCAGTATTATAGTAGTTGTATTCTTGTACATAGGGGCAGTATTATATTAGTTATATTCTTGTACATGGGGCAGTATTATAGTAGTTGTATTCTTGTACATAGGGGCAGTATTATAGGAGTTATATTCTTGTACATAGGAGCAGTATTATGGTAGGTATATTCTTGTACATAGGGGCAGTATTATAATAGTTATATTCTTGTACATAGGGGGCAGTATTATAGTAGTTATATTCTTGTACATAGGGGGCAGTATTATAGTAGTTATATTCTTGTACATAGGGGCAGTATTATAGTAGTTATATTCTTGTACATAGGAGCAGTATTATAGTAGTTATATTCTTGTACATAGGAGCAGTATTATAGTAGTTATATTCTTGTACATAAGAGCAGTATTATAGCAGTTATCTTCTTGTACATAGGGGGCAGTATTATAGTAGTTATATTCTTGTACATATGGGGCAGTATTATAGTACTTATATTCTTGTACATAGGAGCAGTATTATAGTAGTTATATTCTTGCACATAGGGGGCAGTATTATAGTAGTTATATTCTTGTATATATGGGGCAGTATTATAGTAGTTATATTCTTGTACATAGGAACAGTATTATAGTAGTTATATTCTTGTACATAGGAGCAGTATTATAGTAGTTACATTCTTGTACATAGGGACAGTATTATAGTAGTTATATTCTTGTACATAGGAGCAGTATTATAGTAGTTGTATTCTTGTACATAGGGGCAGTATTATATTAGTTATATTCTTGTACATGGGGGCAGTATTATAGTAGTTGTATTCTTGTACATAGGGGCAGTATTATAGGAGTTATATTCTTGTACATAGGAGCAGTATTATGGTAGGTATATTCTTGTACATAGGGGCAGTATTATAATAGTTATATTCTTGTACATAGGGGGCAGTATTATAGTAGTTATATTCTTGTACATAGGGGGCAGTATTATAGTAGTTATATTCTTGTACATAGGGGCAGTATTATAGTAGTTATATTCTTGTACATAGGAGCAGTATTATAGTAGTTATATTCTTGTACATAGGAGCAGTATTATAGTCGTTATATTCTTGTACATAAGAGCAGTATTTTAGTAGCTATATTCTTGTACATAGGGGCAGTATTATAGTAGTTATATTCTTGTACATAGGGGCAGTATTATAGTAGTTATATTCTTGTATATAGGAGCAGTATTATAGTAGTGATATTCTTGTATATAGGAGCAGTATTATAGTAGTTATATTTTTGTACATAGGAGCAGTATTATAGTAGTTATATTCTTGTACATAGGGGCAGTATTATAGTAGTTATATTCTTGTACATAGGGGCAGTATTATAGTAGTTATATTCTTGTACATAGGAGCAGTATTTTTGTAGTTATATTCTTGTATATAGGAGCAGTATTATAATAGTTATATTCCTGTACATAGGAGCAGTATTATAGTAGTTATATTCTTGTATATAGGAGCAGTATTATAGTAGTTATATTCCTGTACATAGGAGCAGTATTATAGTAGTTATATTCTTGCACATAGGAGCAGTATTATAGTAGTTATATTCTTGTACATAGGAGCAGTATTATAGTAGTTATATTCTTGTACATAGGAGCAGTATAATAGTAGTTATATTCTTGTACATAGGAGCAGTATTATAGTAGTTATATTCTTGTACATAGGAGCAGTATTATAGTAGTTATATTCTTGTATATAGGAGCAGTATTATAGTAGTTATATTCCTGTACATAGGAGCAGCATTATAGTAGTTATATTCTTGGACATAGGAGCAGTATTATAGTAGTTATATTCCTGTACATAGGAGCAGCATTATAGTAGTTATATTCTTGCACATAGGAGCAGTATTATAGTAGTTATATTCTTGTATATAGGAGCAGTATTATAGTAGTTATATTCTTGTACATGGGGCAGTATTATAGTAGTTATATTCTTGTACATAGGAGCAGTATTATAGTAGTTATATTCTTGTATATATGAGCAGTATTATAGTAGTTATATTCTTGTACATAGGGGCCAGTATTACAGTAGTTATATTCTTGTACATAGGGGCAGTATTATAGTAGTTATATTATTGTACATAGGGGCAGTATTACAGTAGTTATATTCTTGTACATAGGAGCAGTATTATAGTAGTTATATTCTTGTACATAGGAGCAGTATTATAGTAGTTATATTCTTGTACATAGGGGCAGTATTATAGTAGTTATATTCTTGTACATAGGGGCCAGTATTACAGTAGTTATATTCTTGTACATAGGGGCAGTATTATAGTAGTTATATTATTGTACATAGGGGCAGTATTACAGTAGTTATATTCTTGTACATAGGGAGCAGTATTATAGTAGTTATATTCTTGTACATAGGAGGCAGTATTATAGTAGTTATATTCTTGTACATAGGGGCAGTATTATAGTAGTTATATTCTTGTACATAGGAGCAGTATTATAGTAGTTATATTCTTGTACATAGGGGCAGTATTATAGTAGTTATATTCTTGTACATAGGAGGCAGTATTATAGTAGTTATATTCTTGTACATAGGGGCAGTATTATAGTAGTTATATTCTTGTACATAGGGGGCAGTATTATAGCAGTTATATTCTTGTACATAGGGGCAGTATTATAGTAGTTATATTCTTGTACATAGGAGGCAGTATTATAGTAGTTATATTCTTGTACATAGGGAGCAGTATTATAGTAGTTATATTCTTGTACATAGGAGCAGTATTATAGTAGTTATATTCTTGTACATAGGGGCAGTATTATAGTAGTTATATTCTTGTACATAGGGGGCAGTGTTATAGTAGTTATATTCTTGTACATAGGAGCAGTATTATAGTAGTTATATTCTTGTACATAGTGGTAGTGTTATAGTAGTTATATTCCTGTACATAGGAGCAGTATTATAGTAGTTATATTCTTGTACATAGGGGCCAGTATTACAGTAGTTATATTCTTGTACATAGGAGCAGTATTATAGTAGTTATATTCTTGTACATAGGAGCAGTATTATAGTAGTTATATTCTTGTACATAGGAGCAGTATTTTAGTAGTTATATTCTTGTACACAGGGTCAATATTATTGTAGTTACATATATTCCTATAAACAGAGGCTGTAATAATATTTACCGTATATTTTTGTAATAGGAAAAATTATATTTAATGTGGACACTTCTGATTTAGCCAGAGACAGAAGACTTCGTTTTCGAAAAACATTTTCTAAATTTTCCTGCAGACCAAATAAATTGTGAAGGTGTTTATTGCAGAGAAGCCATCAGTGTAATGTATACATAATGGAGCAGTGAGATGAAATTAATTATAATAACACGTTTTAATTTCCCTCTCGCTCGCCGAGCGTCCTGTAAATCCCTTCTATATTTGTTCAGTAAACTGTTACTTAATGTAAATATGCTTTTGCGGACGCTCAGAGTAAATACTCTTAATCTAATAGTCCTGATGGGACGGAGACCAGATATGAGAATCTAAGGTTGATGGAGGACTGTGCAGACGACAATACACCGGACGGCCATGATCCCGTATTTATACTTCCTGATTACACGATTTTATTGCATGATAATATATATTTTTTTATTAGCATTGCAACGTTTCTTTTTGTTTTTGTTAGAAAGGGTGTGTTCTTGTAAAAATAAGCTTTGCTTGTGCTTTTTATTTTACTAAATTATGTAAGATCCCCGAAGGATCCATGTAAAAAATAGGGGAAAGTATCACGATGCTGACATTGTGCATTTACAATGCTACTGAAAAGCGATGGAATCATGCAAAAAAAAAGGAAAATAACACACAAACAAAGAAAAACAATCCAAATTTTACGTAAAAAGTTTCAGCGTTGTTCTGTAGATTGTGTCCGTGCCAGGTATTATATTTTGAGCGGCATGAAAAACGCCAAAAGTGACCAAACTTTTTGCACCATTCCGAGTTCCGCAAAAATGTTGTGACATTTCAAAACTGCGGAAAAAAAATTCGCAAAAAAAAAAAACTGTTTGATGAATTGGGCCCAATGTCACCATAGGCATTTTCTGACCTCAATAAAAGTAAAAAAAATATAAATAAATAAAAAATTTATATATAAAAAAATAATATAAAAGTACTCATTAAAAATATAGTGAATACAAAATCCTAGGGCGGTGATCTATAACAGGGATCCAGATTTATTCAATAAGTGAATCGGTGGAAAAAAAAAATTAAATGTATAAAATTCTGAAAAAAATATATTTATTCGCTAACAAAAATAGAAATGGATTGCAATGACACAAGGCCTCGTCCAACATTTGGCGACGCTGCTGCTATGTCTACAAACGCGGCTGCCGTTTCATTATCTCCTCTTTCCGATGGCTGCAATTTCCTCTCATCTCGTAGTCACTCACTTTTATGTCTGTTTTACGCAGAGGGATTTCTGTGTAAACGGAGCAGTTTAAGAATAATGCTATTAATGTATTTCAATTTCCACTCGCTATGGAGAATTTTATTAGCTCTATCTCTGGCAAATATTTAAATTTTATTATAAAGTTGACGAGAGCCATTATTGAAAATCCAGAGTCCTTACTGGTTTAGAGAGGGAGGCAGATATCGAACTGGTGATACCGAGGCCGAGTTAAACTGAGATTTTTCCACATGAATGGAATAAAGAGACTTGGATTTATGTTTTGGACAGTCTATTAATGTTTTGGCAACGTGTTATGTCAAGAGACTCTATGAGTCGGCTTCTGCCCCAAATTCTCCAGATTGGTGGTGCTGCTGCTTCCTAGCAAGTTTGTTTCTTACCATAGCACTGGATTCACATTCACACTGCTCAGTCATGACTGTTGTACAATGTCCTTGTAGGCTGCTGCATCTTTCTGGTAAGTATTATTACATCCCAGTGCTTAATTTATATCAACATGGATGAATTCTGCTGTATAATATCGTCCTGTTGATTATATCAGCATGGATGAATTCTGCCGTATAATATCCTCTTGTTGCTTTCCAGTAAACACTTTATTTAATCCCAAAGCTGGGTTCACATCTACACTGTTCAACAGTGCTATATACTATTCTACATACGATTGGTTTCTACTAAGTAGTTTATCGTACCCCAGAGCTGGATTCATAATTTCACTGCTCAGTACCTAGTAGAATATCTTCCATAGTGCTGCTTTCTCATAAGTATTTTATCTCACCCTATAGCTGGGTTCTCAGCTATACTTCTCAGCACTGCTGTATAATGTCCTCCATGCTGCTTTCTATTTTTTCTCACCTTAAATCTGGGTGCACAGCTACAGTGTTCAGTATTGCTATAGAATGTCCTTCAAGCTGCTGCTTTCTAGTGTTTTATCTCACCCCAGAAATGGTTTCACAGCTACACTGCTCGGTATTGCTATATAACAGAGCTGTTGCTTTTGAGCATGTGTTACATAGATTACTGCGACACCTGTTCTCAATCAAGAGATCACTTAAATAGGACCTGCCTGACAAAGTAAGGTAGGCCAAAAGATCCTCAATAGCTAGATATCATGTCGCGATCCAGAGATATTCTGGAACAAATAAGAAACAAAGTAATTGAGCTTTATCAGTCTGGAAAAGATTATAAAGCCATTTCTAAAGCTTCAAGACTCCAGCGAACGAGAGAGAGATCCATTATCCACAAATGATAAAAACATAGAATAGTGGTGAACCTTCCCTGTAGTGGCAAGCTGACCAAAATTACCCCACTAGTGCAGCATCCAAGAGGTCACAAAAGACCCCACAACAACATCCAAAGAAAAGCAGGCCTCACTTGCCGTAGTTAATCTCAGTGTTCATGACTCCACCATAAGAAAGAGACTGGGCAAAAATGGCCTGCATGATAGAGTTCCAAAATGAAAACCACTGCTGAGCAATAAAAACATATAGGCTTGTCTCAGTTTTGCCAGAAAACATCTAGATAATTCCCAAGACTTTTGGGAGAATACTCTGTGGACTGACAAGACAAAAGGTGAACTTTTTGGAAGGTGTATGTCCCATTACATCTGGCGTAGAAGTAACACAGCATTTCAGAAAAGGAACATTAATCATGCCAACAGCAAAATATGGTGGTGGTTGTGTGATGGTCAGGGGCTGTTTTGATGCTTCAGGACCTGGAAGACATGCTGTGGTAAATAGAACCATAAATTCTGCTGTCTAACAAAAAATCCTGAAGGAGAATGTCCAGCCATCTGTTTGTGACTTCAAGCTGAAATGCACTTTGGTTATGCAGCAGGACAATGATCCAAAACACACCTGTAAGTCCACCTCTGAATGGCTTAGGAAACACAAAATGAAGACTTTGGATTGGCCTAGTCAAAGTCCTGACCTTAATCTGATTGAGATGTTGTTATGACCTTAAAGGGAATCTGTCGCCCCAAAAATCGAGGGTGAGCTAAGCCCACCGGCATCAGGGGCTTATCTACAGCATTCTGTAATGCTGTAGATAAGCCCCCAATGTATCCTGAAAGATGAGAAAAAGACGTTAGATTATACTCACCCAGGGGCATTCCTGCTGCTGGTCTGGGGCCTCCCATCTTCTTACGATGACGTCCTCTTCTTCTCTTCAGGCTGCGGCTCCGGCGCAGGCGTACTTTGTCTCCCTGTTGAGGGCAGAGCAAAGTACTGCAGTGCGCAGGCGCCAGGAAAGGTCAGAGAGGCCCGGCGCCTGCGCACTGCAGTACTTTGCTCTGCGCTCAACAGGTCAGACAAAGTACGCCAGAGTCGCGGCCTGAAGACAAGAAGAGGACATCATCTGATGAAGAAAGGAGGCCCCGGACCTGGACCAGCAGCGGGACCGCCCCTGGGTGAGTATAATCTAACCTCTTTTTCTCATCTTTTAGGATACATCGGGGGCTTATCTACAGCATTACAGAATGCTGTAGATAAGCCCCTGATGCCAGTGGGCTTAGCTCACCCTCGATTTTGGGGGTGACAGATTCTCTTTAAAATGGTGGTTCATGCTCAGAAATCCTCCAATGTGGCTGAATTACAATTTTGCAAAGTTGAGCGGCCAAAATTCCTACAGAGCGCTGTGAAAGACTCATTGCCAGTTATCACAAACGCTTAATTGCAGTTGTTGCTGCTAAGAATGGTCCAAGATATTATTTGGTTTGGGGGCATTCACATTCTCACACAGGGCCCTGTAGGTTTGGATTTCTTTTTCCCTTAATAATAAAGACCTTCATTAATAAACTGTATTTTGTGATTACTTGTGTTATCTTTGTCTAATATTTACATTTGCTTGGCAACATGCAAAAGAATAGGAAATCAGCAAGGAGACAAACACCTTTTCGCACAACTGTGTATACTTGGAAGGGGACCAGGATGAAGGACATTAGTACTGGATGGGGGCATTACTACATAATGGGGAAGGTAAGTATGTTTTTATAGGATTTAGAACACTATAAGGGCCCATACATCTGACCAACATGTGGCAGGGGGCTGGATGGAGGTAGGTACAAATGTTGCAGCGGGGCCCACTGGACTCTAGTTACAGCACTGTTTGTATTTGCTTCATCATTAGGGCATATTTACAGGTATTTTCTTCCTATTTCATTACATGATTTTAAATTCCTCTCTCTATCTTTGTTCCCTGTGTCTTTGATGAATGCTGCTTCATGGTAATATTAAATTGTCCTTATATGCTTGTTTTTCAATTATCACATAATATACAGGTTTCCAGCTTGATGACACCCTTTTACTCAGCAAGAACTGCGATTTTCAGATAAATATAGTGTGAAACCTGCACTTTATACATTGACCTAGATACAGGAGCAACGATAGCAAATAGGCGCCTTTCACCTTCCACCTGACACTGTCATACTCATAACCACCTGTGATAGGAAGTCCTGGTACTCCATGACTCGGGCACATTTGTTATTTCCTTGCTTTTTAACATTACTTCTGGTATTGTTTTTTCATTTTTGTCATACTGCTACCATAGCCATATGAGAGTTGGTTTTTTGGAAGATGAGCAGATATATTGTAGCTGTAAAGACACACATTTGTATCTTAATTAACCAGGCGGTGTCTAATTTTAGCAATCTGGGAAGAATAGACTGTTATCTATATGTTGACTTTTGAATTTAAGTGTTTCTTTCTGGTAGGTCAAGAAAACAGACTTTTGCTTAAGTAAACCTGTAATATTGACTTTTAAGTTGACATTTGAAGTAACATATTGTGCTCTTATACTTGATGACTAGTGATGTTTGCTGATATGCTAATTACGCATTGTCTAGGCCAGATAGTTTGTTGACTTAAAACAGAGGAGGAAAATTTATGCAAATAGATTACATAACCAAATAATTCACTTGATCTGTCACTATTTTTCTCTTTATCTGTAAATACTGAATGAAGGACACTTGTTAAGTATAAAGAGAGGTTATAAGCCTCTGTAGGGAGAGACAGCCAGGGATTCAGCCAAGACATCAAAACATCCAAAGAACCACAGACAGGACAGCAGCCAAGACATCATGGCTCCATTAAGAGGGACACGGATCTATCCTTCTACAGGATACCAGATTAGGGGATCACAGCCTTGGATGGAAGTATACAGATCTGCTCCATTGACCATTGTTGAACCATGAATACATTTGGGAAAGCCAGGATTAAGACCCACCGATCGCCTGGTTCCATGCGGATGTTTACTAAAACCAGGTTGGGACCATCCGGTCACCAGGAACCTATGGATACATTTGGAGAAACCATATTGAGACCATCCGGGCCCCTGAAACCTATGGATAAGTTTGTAGAAACCAGGTTGGGACCTCTGGTCACCTGGTACCATGGAGATGTTCGGAAAAGCCATATTGTGACCCTCCGGTCAACTGGCCTTGTACCTCAATGAACTTTCATCTTCCTACGCTTGTCATTACCTTCTCTCTGTGTGCATGCTATAGGTGGGGTAATTGGCCCTGGAAGTTCTGAAGTAATAGCTGCTATTATCCCAGTGAGTCAGCGGAAGGGTGAGACTCTGTAATTTGCACCATCTTGTGGTATTTTGCTGGGTTCTATGTATTATCTGCCTGTTCTGTGGCTCAATAAAGTATTGCCACACTGTTTTACCCTCACCTCTTGTTGTCTGAGTAGTGTTATGCCAATGTTAAAGAGAGAGGGTACGTTCGGTGGGGTGATCCATGGTCCATGTGGTTTAGGGTAGCAGACCCTGGCGCCCACCAAACCCCTGTGTCTCCACAGTAGCATTAATAATATCATTTAATTTACCAAATAATTTATTTAAAACATTTTTTTTAAAGGAACCAATTTTCTTTTGTTTCTACATTCACTATATTGTAAAAATGTCATCAAGCCAATACTAAATGTTTGTGGCTTTTTACAGTCATGGCCAAAAGTTTTGAGAATGACACCAAAATTATATTTTCACATGATCTGCTGCCCTCTGGTTTTTATTAGTGTTTGTCTGATATTTATATCACATACAGAAATATAATTGCAATCATATTATGAGTACCAATAGGTTATATTGACAGTTAGAATGAGTTAATGCTGCAAGTCAATATTTGCAGTGTTGACCCTTCTTCTTCAAGACCTCTGCAATTCTCCCTGGCATGCTCTCAATCAACTTCTGGACCAAATCCTGACTGATAGCAGTCCATTCTTGCATGATCAATGCGTGCATTTTGCCAGAATTTGTTGGTTTTTGTTTGTCCACCCGTCTCTTGATGATTGACCACAAGTTCTCAGTGGGATTAAGATCTGGGGAGTTTCCAGGCCATGGACCCAAAATCTCTATGTTTTGTTCCATGAGCCATTTAGTTATCACCTTTGCTTTATGGCAAGGTGCTCCATCACGCTGGAAAAGGCATTGTTGGGCACCAAACTGCTCTTGGACGGTTGGGAGAAGTTGCTCTTGGAGGACATTCTGGTACCATTCTTTATTCATGGCTGTGTTTTTAGGCAAGACTGTGAGTGAGCCGATTCCCTTGGCTGAGAAGCAACCCCACACATGAATGGTTTCAGGATGCTTTACAGTTGGCATGAGACAAGACTGGTGGTAGCGCTCACCTCTTCTTCTCCGAATAAGCTGTTTTCCAGATGTCCCAAACAATCGAAAAGGGGATTCATCAGAGAAAATGACTTTGCCCCAGTCCTCAGCAGTCCACTCCCTGTACCTTTTGCAGAATATCAGTCGGTCCCTGATGTTTTTTCTGGAGAGAAGTGGCTTCTTTGCTGCCCTCCTTGAAACCAGGCCTTGCTCAGAGTCTCCGCCTCACAGTGCATGCAGAAGCACTCACACTAGCCTGCTGCCATTCCTGAGCAAGCTCGGCACTGCTGGTAGTCCGATCCCGCAGCTGAAACGGTTTTAAGATACGGTCCTGGCGCTTGCTGGTCTTTCTTGGGCGCCCTGGAGCCTTTTTGACAACAATGGAAGCTCTCTCCTTGAAGTTCTTGATGATGCGATAGATTGTTGACTGAGGTGCAATCTTTGTAGCTGCGATACTCTTCCCTGTTAGGCCATTTTTGTGCAGTGCAATGATGGCTGCACGTGTTTCTTTAGAGATAACCATGGTTAACTGAAGAGAGACAATGATACCAAGCACCAGCCTTCTTTTAAAGTGTCCAGTGATGTCATTCTTACTTAATCATGACTGATTGATCGTCAGCCCTGTCCTCATCAACACCCACACCTGTGTTACTGGATCAATCACTAAAACGATGTTAGCTGCTCCTTTTAAGGCAGGACTGCAATGATGTTGAAATGTGTTTTGGGGGTTAAAGTTCATTTTCTGGGCAAATATTGACTTTGCAAGTACAGTAATTGCTGTTAAGCTGATCACTCTGACATTCAGGAGTATATGCAAATTGCCATTAGAAAAAATGAAGCAGTAGGCTTTGGAAAAATTTATATTTGTCTCATTCTCAAAATTTTTGTCCATGACTGTATGTGTTACTTATTTAATTTTTTTTTCTCCATCAGGATTGTTATCCTGCAGGGAGAGAGGTACCAGACTGGGATACATACAATTTTTCGATCACATTTTATTTAATGTATTAGGAGAGGTATGGTGATCAATAAAATAGTAATTCTATTATTCTTCTCTTTTTTTTACGCTTTTTATCATGCAGGATATAAATGCTTTATTTTAAAAGGACAAACTTTTACAGATATGTAAATACTAAATGATGATTTCATTATTTTTACTATCAAGTGTTTTTTCCCTGAATGGAAAAAGAGTAAAACTTAAATTTTATGATTTTGCCTGTGTGTGTTTTTTTTAAATTTTCAATTAATTTTTCATTTTTTTCTTATCTCAGTCATAAGGGAACAAAAACTGTCAACATTATTTATTTACTTTTTTTCACCCAATGTTCCGTGCCGGATAAATAAGACTAGATCTTGATAGCTCTGACCTTAAAGCGTATGTCAATATAAATTTTTTTTTTCTTGTAAATTCCATTTATGAATGGTGTTATAAACTGGTATTTAATGGAGTGTATATATTTGAAAAAAAGTATTCATACCCTGTGAACGTTCCCACATTTTTTAATGCAACACCCAGAAATGTAAATTATTTTTTGTTGGGATTTAATGTGACACCTACACCAAGTAGCAAGTATTTGTGAAGTATACAGTCATGGACAAAAATTTTGAGAATGAGACAAATATAAATTTTTCCAAAGCCTACTGCTTCATTTTTTCTAATGGCAATTTGCATATACTCCTGAATGTCAGAGTGATCAGCTTAACAGAAATTACTGTACTTGCAAAGTCAATATTTGCCCAGAAAATGAACTTTAACCCCCAAAACACATTTCAACATCATTGCAGTCCTGCCTTAAAAGGAGCAGCTAACATCGTTTTAGTGATTGATCCACAGGTGTGGGTGTTGATGAGGACAGGGCTGGCGATCAATCAGTCATGATTAAGTAAGAATGACATCACTGGACACTTTAAAAGGAGGCTGGTGCTTGGTATCATTGTCTCTCTTCAGTTAACCATGGTTATCTCTAAAGAAACACGTGCAGCCATCATTGCACTGCACAAAAATGGCCTAACAGGGAAGAGTATCGCATCTACAAAGATTGCACCTCAGTCAACAATCTATCGCATCATCAAGAACTTCAAGGAGAGAGCTTCCATTGTTATCAAAAAGGCTCCAGCGCGCCCAAGAAAGACCAGCAAGCGCCAGGACCGTATCTTAAAACTGTTTCAGCTGCGGGATCGGACTACCAGCAGTGCCGAGCTTGCTCAGGAATGGCAGCAGGCTGGTGTGAGTGCTTCTGCACGCACTGTGAGGCGGAGACTCTTTGAGCAAGGCCTGGTTTCAAGGAGGGCAGCAAAGAAGCCACTTCTCTCCAGAAAAAACATCAGGGACCGACGGATATTCTGCAAAAGGTACAGGGAGTGGACTGCTGAGGACTGGGGCAAAGTCATTTTCTCTGATGAATCCCCTTTTCGATTGTTTGGGACATCTGGAAAACAGCTTATTCGGCGAAGAAGAGGTGAGCGCTACCACCAGTCTTGTCTCATGCCAACTGTAAAGCATCCTGAAACCATTCATGTGTGGGGTTGCTTCTCAGCCAAGGGAATCGGCTCACTCACAGTCTTGCCTAAAAACACAGCCATGAATAAAGAATGGTACCAGAATGTCCTCCAAGAGCAACTTCTCCCAACCGTCCAAGAGCAGTTTGGCGCCCAACAATGCCTTTTCCAGCATGATGGAGCACCTTGCCATAAAGCAAAGGTGATAACTAAATGGCTCATGGAACAAAACAGAGAGATTTTGGGTCCATGGCCTGGAAATTTCGCAGATCTTAATCCCACTGAGAACTTGTGGTCAATCATCAAGAGACGGGTGGACAAACAAAAACCAACAAATTCTGGCAAAATGCAAGCACTGATCATGCAAGAATGGACTGCTATCAGTCAGGATTTGGTCCAGAAGTTGATTGAGAGCATGCCAGGGAGAATTGCAGAGATCTTGAAGAAGAAGGGTCAACACTGCAAATATTGACTTGCAGCATTAACTCATTCTAACTGTCAATATAACCTATTGGTACTCATAATATGATTGCAATTATATTTCTGTATGTGATATAAATATCAGACAAACACTAATAAAAACCAGAGGGCAGCAGATCATGTGAAAATATAATTTTGGTGTCATTCTCAAAACTTTTGGCCATGACTGTATATGACATGATACCAGGTTTTCTAAATATCTAAAAACATAAACCTGACCATTGTCATGTGCATTTGTATTCACCCCCTTGAGTCTGATACCCCTAAATAAAATCCTGAGTGATCAATTCCCTCCAGAAGTCATATAATTAGTACATTGAGTCCACCTATGTGTAATGTCTTCTCAGTATAACTACAGCTGTTCTGTGAAGGCCTCAGAGGTTTGTTTGAAAACATTAGGGATCAAATAGCATTATGGAAACCACAGAGCCCACCAGACAGGTCAGGGATAAAGTTGTTGAGAAAAGTAAACCATGGTTAGGTTATAAAATATAGCCCAAGCTTTGAACATCTGACGGAGCTTTGCTCAATCCATCATTCAAAAATGGAAGCAGTATGGCACAACTGCAAACCTACCAAGACATGGCCGTCAACCTACACTGACATCCCAAGCAAGGAGAGCACTAATTAATGAAACAGCCAAGAGGCCCATGGTCACCCTGATGGACTTGCAGTGATTCACAACTCAGGTGGGAGAATCTGTCCACAGGACAGCTATTAATGACATATGCCACAAATCTGAATTCAATGGAACAGTGGCAAGAAGAAAGATATTAGTGTAAACAAGCTATAAGGCGTCCAGTTTGCAAAAACATATATAGGGGACATAAGGAGGATGTGGAAGAAGGTCCTCTGGTAAGATGAGACAAAAGGTAAATTTGTTTAGTTAAATGCAAAACGTTATGTGTGGCATAAAACGTCACATCACCCTGAAAACACCATCCCCACCATCACACATGGTGGTGGCAATATAATGCTGTGGAGAGACTTTTCTTCAGCAGGGGCAGGAAAGCTAGTCAGAGTTGATGGGAAGATGAATGGAGCCAAATACAGGGCAATCCTGGGGGAAAACCTGATAGATAATGCAAGAGACTTGAGATTGAGGTGTAGATTCATCTTCCAGCAGGACAATAATCCTAAACATCCTGCCAGAGCTACAATGGAGGGTATAGATCAGAGCATATTCATGTGTGTGAATGGCCCATACACAGTTCAGACATTAGTCCCATTGAGAATCTGTGAGAGGACGTGAAAACTGTTTATCACAATTGTCTCCATTCAATCTCACTGATCCAGTCGAGTGTGCAAAGAAGAAGGGGCAAAATGTCACTTCTAGATGTGCAAATCTGGTAGAGACAGACCCCAAAAGACTACAGAAGGAATTGCAGCAACGAGAGGAAGCAAAAGGAAGACTGAGACCCAGACCATGCTAAAATGTCTGCCATGGTTGGCCATTGTGCAATACTTCATTTTGCCTGTAGTAGTCACTGTGGAGGAAATTTTCATTTTTATAACAGTTGATCGCCAGCGGTCCAGAAATTGACCCTCAGAAATAATCTGTTACGGCCATCATTAGATTGTGGCCACGATTATGGCATTACTTACTGCAGGACATTATACTTAGCAAGCGGCAATGCTAATATATAGGTCAGGATTGTTTTATACTGGTGTCATAGTATTTAACCCCTTTCTGACCTCGGACGGGATAGTACGTCCAAGGTCAGATCCCCCGCTTTGATGCAGGGCTCCGGCGGTGAGCCCGCATCAAAGCCGGGACATGTCAGCTGTTTTGAACAGCTGACATGTGCCCGCAATAGCGGCGGGTGAAATCGCGATCCACCCGCCGCTATTAACTAGTTAAATGCCGCTGTCAAACGCAGACAGCGGCATTAAACTACCGCTTCCGGCTGCGTGTCCGGAAATGTGCGCATCGCCAACCCCGTCACATGATCGGGGGTCGGCGATGTGTCAGGACAGTAACCATAGAGGTCTTAGAGACCTCTATGGTTACTGATCCCCGCTAGCTGTGAGCGCCACCCTGTGGTCGGCGCTCACAGCACACCTCCATTTCTGCTACATAGCAGCGATCTGATGATCGCTGCTATGTAGCAGAGCCGATCGAGTGGTGCCTTCTTCTAGCCTCCCATGGAGGCTATTAAAGCATGGCAAAAGTTAAAAACAAAGTTAAAAAAATGTGAAAAAATAAAAAAATATAAAAGTTTAAATCACCCCTTTTTCGCCCCATTCAAAATAAAACAATAAAAAAAATCAAACCTACACATATTTGGTATCGCCGCGCTCAGAATCGCCCGATCTATCAATAAAAAAAAGGATTAACCTGATCGCTAAATGGCGTAGTGAGAAAAAAATTTGAAACGCCAGAATTACGTTTTTTTGGTCACCGCGACAATGCATTAAAATGCAATAACGGGCGATCAAAATAGCATCACTAAAAACGCCAGCTCGGCATGCAAAAAAAGGCCCCCAACCGACCCCAGATCATGAAAAATGAAGACGCTACGGCTATCGGAAAATGGCGCAATTTTTTTTTTTATTAAAGTTTGGAATTTCTTTTTACCACTTAGATAAAACGTAACCTAGTCATCTTTGGTGTCTACGAACTCGTAATGACCTGGAGAACCATAATGTCAGGTCAGTTTTAGCATTTAGTGAACCTAGCAAAAAAGTCAAGCAAAAAAACAGTGTGGGATTGCACTTTTTTTTTGCAATTTCAACACACTTGGAATTTTTTTCCCGTTTTCTAGTACACGACATGGTAAAACCAATGATGTCGTTCAAAAGTACAACTCGTCCCGCAAAAAATAAGCTCTCACATGGCCAAATTGACGGAAAATTAAAAAAAGTTATGGCTCTGGGAGGGAGGGGAGCGAATAATGAACACGGAAAAACAAAAAATCCCAAGGTCATGAAGGGGTTAAAAAGTGCTCCAATACAAATAAAAAAAAATTATGCAATTTTACAAATAGTATCGACTAAAATTCTCCTTTGTTTTGTGTTTGTAGCACCTATGCATTATTTACTATGGGTCTACATGTTATAGAAGACTGTCAATCCCATTCTGCAGTCATGCACCCTTCTCATATACAGGTTAGAAAAAATGATGAGGTTCTGCAGCAGTTGAGGTGTATTATGAGGTTCTGCAGCAGCTGAGGTGTATTATGAGGTTCTGCAGCAGCCAAGGTGTATTATGAGGTTCTGCAGTAGCTAAAATGTTTTATGAGGTTCTGCAGCAGCTGAGGTGTATTATGAATTTCTGCAGCAGCTGAGGTGATTTAGAAGGTTCTGCAGCGGCTGAGGTGTATTATGAGGTTCTGCAGCGGCTGAGGTGTATTATGAGGTTCTGCAGCAGCTTAGGTGTATTACACTGTTCTGCAGCAGCTGAGGTGTACTATGAGGTTCTGCAGCAGCCGAGGTGTATTATGAGGTTCTACAGCAGCTGAGGTGTATTATGATGTTCTGCAGCAACTCAGGTGAGTTATGATGTTCTGCAGCAGCTGAGGTGTATTATGAGGTTCTGCAGCAGCTGAGGTGTATTATGATGTTCTGCAGCAACTCAGGTGAGTTATGATGTTCTGCAGCAGCTGAGGTTTGTTATGATGTTCTGCAGCAGCTTATTTGTATTATGAGGTTCTGTAGCAGCTGAGGTGTAGTATGAGGTTCTGCAGCAGCTGAGGTGTAGTATGAAGTTCTGCAGCAGTTGAGGTGTGTTATGAGGTTCTGCAGCAGCTAAGATGTATTATGATGTTCTGCAGCAGCTTAGTTGTATTATGAGGTTCTGTAGCAGCTGAGGTGTAGTATGAGGTTCTGCAGCAGCTGAGGTGTAGTATGAAGTTCTGCAGCAGCTGAGGTGTGTTATGAGGTTCTGCAGCAGCTAAGGTGTATTATGAGGTTCTGCAGTGGCTGAGGTGTATTATGAGGTTCTGCAGCAGCTGAGGTGTGCATTGTAGTGTAATATTACTTACTTGTGCAGTATTCGAGTCTTCAGCACCCTGGACAGCGACGTCTTACAGTTTAAGAGCCTCCGCCATCCTGGTAGATTACAATAACCTCATCCAGCAATCCCTGTATAACGAGGACGTCTCCGTCTGTGTCCGCTGCTCCCGTCAGACATGATGCAACTGTACCGGCAGCCGTGCAAGAACGGAGCAAGGTGTTTACCTTCCCGAGAGTAGGATCTCACCTGGATGATGAGGGCTCAGGACACGCGTCTAGTGACTCACATCCCAATTCTCCACAGTCATAGACCCGACGAGGAACCATGAAAGGTCAATCATCCTATCTGGCAAAGGGTTAATGACCTTGTGCATGATATTATGTAACTGATGGAAAGGAAAGGTCCCCTGATACCATGTGCAGCACTAATGTCTGCATATTTCATGGGCCCGACGACAGAGGAAATGATGAAAACATTAGAGGGAAACACCAGCAAAAAAAGCAAATAACAATAATGGACAATTCATTAAATGAAAGTCCGAAAGAAAGAAATGGAGAAATTATATCAGTAATGCTTCATATCCAGGGAAGACAGAGATGAGTCAAAGAGAAATTCAGAATGATAAATTATAGCAGCACTCTATAATAATAACAGTAGTAATAATAATAATAATAATAATAATATTTTGCTCAGAGGACATATGCAGAAATCCAAAATTAGATTGCAGAAGAAGAAACTAGAAGCAAGTGTTACATTTTCTGGCCATATCACCATATAAAAAGTACTATAAAAACTACTAAAATGCTGCCCCCTATGTAGTAGAATATAACTACTATAACACTGCTCCTATATAGAAGAATATCACTACTATAATACTGCTCCTATATACAAGAATATAACTTCTATAATACTGCTCCTATATACAAGAATATAACTTCTATAATACTGCTCCCTATGTACAAGAATATAACTACTATAATACTGCTCCTATGTACAAGAATATAACTTATATAATACTGCCCGATGTGTACAAGAATATACTGTAACTACTACAATACTGCCCCTATGTACAAGAATACAACTACTAAAATACTACCCCTATGTGCAAGAATATAACTACTATAATACTGCCCCTAAGTACAAGAATATAACTACTATAACACTGCCCCTATGTACAAGAATACAACTACTGTAATACTTCCCCTATGTACAAGAATATAACTACTATAATACTGCTCCTATGTACAAGAATATAACTACTATAATATTGCCCCTATGTACAAGAATACAACTACTGTAATACTTCCCCTATGTACAAGAATATAACTACTATAATACTGCCCCTATGTACAAGAATACAACTACTGTAATACTTCCCCTATGTACAAGAATATAACTACTATAATACTGCCCCTAAGTACAAGAATATAACTACTATAACACTGCCCCTATGTACAAGAATACAACTACTGTAATACTTCCCCTATGTACAAGAATATAACTACTATAATACTGCTCCTATGTACAAGAATATAACTACTATAATACTGCCCCTATGTACAAGAATACAACTACTGTAATACTTCCCCTATGTACAAGAATATAACTACTATAATACTGCCCCTATATACAAGAATATAACTACTATAATACTGCCTCTATGTACAAGAATATAACTACTATAATACTGCTCCTATGTACAAGAATATCAATACTATAACAATGCTCCCTATGTACCAGAATATAACTACTATAACACTGCTCCCTATGTACCAGAATATAACTACTATAATACTTCTGTCACAACTCTGTGTTAGGGTTGCTCGAATGCACCGAGTATACATATATATATATGTATTATTGTGTGCGTTCGCAACCCGGGGTCCACTATGCAGGAGAGGAACCTTCTGCTGGCAAATGACAGCACTATATGGCAGTACAAGCGAACTCTGGTAACTCCACAGAGTCGCTAGGAACAAGATGCTGTGTCCTGTTAACCTCACAGAGGTACACATCTACCAACCAGAGCAAACTGTGGTCATGCAGTCAGAGAAAACAGACAAACAATTCCTCTCCGGAGGTGCCGGTATTCTAGCGGCTTATTGCAGCCAAGGCCCTGAATACACTCATACAAACTCCTCACCGGAGGTGCCGGTATTCTAGGGGCTTATTTCTGCCAAACCCTAACCGCATCCAAACATGACCACACTGGCGCTGAGCTCATAGACATTGGTTTGATACTAGCGCATGGCCGTGCAGTGCAGCCATGCAAATCTTTTATAGCTGCAGCAACTTCAGGACCTTCATAGAGGACAAATGGGAGCTGCTACAGTACATAAGCAACTCCAGGACCTTCCTGGAGGACCAATGGGAGCTGCTGCAGTATCTGAGCATGTGACCCCCGACCTCCAATGAGAGGTCTTACCCTGGGCATGCTCAGAAGGGGAAAAACAGGACTTTGTCCCAGAGACGTCTGCTCGCCACAGACCAGTACTAGTTACAAAGGCAGAGCCTGGAAGAACAGTAGTAACCAGGCGCCCAGTATCAGCCTGAGTCAGATGCTGGGACCGACGTCTCCGCTGAGCAGGCTCCACTGCAGCTGGAGAAGAATGGGAGACCGCAGCGGAGGTGGTTCGAGATTCCCCCTGTGCAGAGGCGGGAACTTGACACCTAACACTCTGTTGCTGGGTTTCCCTGTCCCTAACACTAGGGGCACCCTAGCTTACCCTGTTCCCCAGATTACTTTTCATGGTGACGTTCCTTGCTTTAGCTCCTGAATCTGCCCTCAGTCTGTACCCTTCTCCACTCAGGGAAGAGGGAGTAGTTGTATACTGTAATACACCAGCCAGAGAAACAAGTTAATACGAACAGAATAAAGGAAAATAACAAACATACAAGTATACTCACACAGATAACAGAGGTATGCTCTGGGGAGTAGAGGATGGGGGTTGAACCAAAGTAGGAGAAGAAATGGAATTATCACACACTCAAAACCTAACAACAGTCACAGATAAATCCACCAAATGCCTTCTCCTATAACAGCCAACAACAACCTCCTCCAGCCATGCAGCATGAGCTACTCTGACGATTAGTGCTAGCCAGGGCCCAGTTTATATATCAGATGAGAGTGAGCAACAGTGAACAGCTGAGAGCCTTCATGCAGGAAAGCTTCCAGGAGCTCTCAACAGAGGAGATTAACCCCTGCACTGCTAAAAGAAACTTGCACCGTTTAATATGAAGGTGAAGTTCTTCTAATCAGTGCAGGAGTAGGAGAAATCATACGCTGCAGTCTTCTGTTTCCTCTGTTGCGGTTAAAGCCCCTATGTACAAGAATGTAACTACTACATTAGTCTAGTTGGGTTCCTGGTTCTCATCTCTCCAGAATGCATCACATCCATTTATTAATCTGTTATGTTACGTGAATATGCTTCCGTTCATTTTTTGTGCAGAAACTTGTGAAAACTTTTTGGCACAATCATCCATCCAGATGAACAACAGATTGACGACATATTGGTTGGGAAATGATTACACAAGTTGTTACATGGCGTCAGACACAGCACTGGGAGGTGACACCCAATAATCTCATCCTGCAGCAGATTCACAGGGTGAATGACAAGTCTGCTGCAGTCGGAGTATGCTGGGAGTCATAGTTTCCGGATAGTTGCTGACCTATGCTTTAGGTTGGAGGCAGGGATATAAAAGGAATAGTTAATAATGAAACCAAACTGCAAAAGTGATTTTTAGTCCCGAATTCGTGCATTTTACCCAAAGGTGAATAACCCCTTTAAGAGATGATAAGCATCACTTTAAAACAGTGTTCTCCAACTCCCGTCCTCAAGAGCCACCAACAGGTCGTGTTTTCAGGATTTCCTTAGTATTGCACAGGCGATGGAATCATTGCCTGTGCAGGTGATGCAATTATCACCTGTGCAATACTAAGGAAATCCTGAAAACGTGACCTGTTGGTGGCTCTTGAGGACCGGCGTTGGGGAACACTGCTTTAAAATAATGGCAGCCACTGATCTCCCTCTACAGTTCTGTCCAAGTTTCTATTTCTAGACGGGAATTTGCTCGCTGCTCCGGCTTCCCTCCGAACATTTGGAATCTCCGTTTGCTATTGATTTAAATGAAGGCACACATCGACATCAATATCTGTCATCCCCCGAAACTTGTACAAATATGTAATTTGCAGACGCAAAGTAATACTCTCCACAAATCCCTTCTCCGGGCTTCAAAAATATTGGAGCGCAAATCAAAATAAAATGGTCTGTCGCATTATAGCAAAGCATTTAGATTCGTCTGCTAACGAAATATCACGTAGCCATTACTCTGCATTAAGAGCGGCTGTCCGGGCACGGAAGCGCTGCTGTACGGAGGGAGCGGCGCGCTGCACAGACACCCTAATGCCGAGCTCTCAATTAGAACTCTCCCTGGACACTCACATGGCCACATTCAAAGACCAAATCATCTGGCATCCCAGAATCAATGCTTAGCTATGGTTCAGTGCATTGGGCAGAGCCTCAGGGGCGGACCTACTATTTATGCAGCTGCACAGGGACCCAAGGGTTAAAGGAAACCATTTCTGCCTCCATAGCATGTAGAATGGTGCATTATGATGAGCTATTGGACTGCAAAGGGCCCATAAACTCTTCTTACACAGGAGCTGTCTTCTGTCAGTGCCCGCCCCCGAGGAGCCTATTTAAACCCAAAATGTAAAGTTAGTGGATTTAAACTGCTTTTTTTTGTAATTTTGTGCTTTGGAGCCCCAGGCAATATGAAAGCATGCCTCCCGCCCGCCAGGTTTTACATAAATAAATGTTTATTCTCGGAAGAAATAAAAACTTATACAACTTTCTAATAGTTGAATGGATTGTTTCCATTCAGACGCAGGAAGTCCGTACATCGCCAATGTGGCACACAGCTGAGAAGTGGCTATTAGCTGTGTACCAGTTTCCATTCATGAGCTGCAATACCAGGCACAACCTGTAGACAAGAGTGGCGCCGTCTTATGTGAAAAGCGAAACCCCTTCCCAGACTTCAGGCCTCTGAGAATAATTAATTACTTTTCTTAGTGGCAATCCGGGTCAACTTCAATTGTTCCAACAAATGTATTCAATGCCAATTGAATTTCCCAGCCAAATTCGAGCTCAAACTTCAGCAGATTCCGTCATTATCACTGACATCTCTGGTAGTCTAGGGGTTGAAAAGTGCTAATTTCTTATATCCCTGGGGGTCTATGGTTTATAAAGTGTTAATTCCTGACATCCCTGGAGATCTAGGGGTTGTAAAATGATCACTTCTGTCATCCGTGGTGGTCTTGGGGTTCTAAAATGTACTTCTTTTTTTCTCCTGATGAAGCCACGCTATAAGGTGGAGATACACGTGGGGTCCTCAGGTTGCAACTTTGCCTTAATAATATCATGAGGCTTTCCTTACGTATTATTTAGTAAGGCTGTTACTCTACTGTGCATATTTTTGGCAAGGTTATTCATTTGCTCTGTATGTTATTGTTGTTCTGTTTGTGTTTTTTCATTAATAAACTTATTCATTATGTATTTGAGTATATTATATGCGGGTGATCTTGACCATTTTTATACACACTGCTTCTTTCTCTTGTTCTGCCATGTTACTTTTAGTGTGTGGTCAGTGATCCCCTTAAACATTTGTAGTGCCCTCAAACTCCCCTTTACAATATTCTGGGGTTTTAACATGTGAATTTCTGACATTCTTGTTGTCTATGGGTTGTAAAATCACAATTTCTGACATCCTGATGGTCTAGGGGTTTTAAAATGGTAATTTCTGACATCCCAGGTGGAGTATGGGTTGTAAAATGATAATTTCCAACATCAATAGTGGTCTAGTATTTGTAAAATAATACCTTTTGACATCCCTGGTGGTCTAGGGTTGTAAAGTGATCATTTCTGGTATCCCTGGTAGTTTAGAATTAAAAAACAGAGTTATTATGCTCTATGGTGGACAAAGGTGATATTAGCATGGTCCTGGTGGTCCTGTCCCTGGTGAGGGCTGCACTAAGTAATGAGCAGAGTTTGGCAACTGCTTAAACCCAGTCCTGAGCTGAACCAGCCATAGTCATGTATGAGCCATGATGTCTGAGTGCTGGCATAGCCTGCTGAATGCTAGCAGTGCCGGCTTCTGGACTGTTTTTTTTTTTTTAGAAATCCCCTACAATACTTTCCTAAAATCCAAATCCATTCCATGGAAATGTAACCACTGAGCGTGAAAAATTCTTACATCACTGGAATACCTCTACACATGGCCCATTCTCACGTGTTAATGTGGGACCACCACTAGTCACAATGAACAGAATGGCCTCTTGATACCCTCAGACACCAGGGCTCCAACTCCCCTCGGACCAACAGGGACAGACCCATAGGTTTGGTTGATATAATACCCTTGTTTTATTGCAGACTCCTTAATTAAGCAGATTTGTCACTTAGTAGATGGCTTTGAACCTTCTCTGGCCATGAGTATTTGGTCTGGCCATGAGTAGTCTTTGGTCTAGCCGTGAGGCTTTGATCTGACCATGAGGCTTTGATCTGGCCATGAGACTTTGATCTGGCCATGAGGCTTTGATCTGGCCATGAGACTTTGATCTGGCCATGAGGCTTTGGTCTGGCCATGTGGCTTTGATCTGTCTAAGAGTCTTTGGTCTGGCCATGAGGCTTTGATCTGGCCATGAGTCTTTGGTCTGGCCATGAGGCTTTGGTCTGGCCATGAGGCTTTGATCTGGCCATGAGTCTTTGGTCTGGCCATGAGGCTTTGATCTGGCCATGAGTCTTTGGTCTGGCCATGAGGCTTTGATCTGGCCATGAGTCTTTGGTCTGGCCATGAGGCTTTGGTCTGGCCATGAGGCTTTGGTCTGGCCATGAGTCTTTGGTCTGGCCATGAGTCTTTGGTCTAGCCGTGAGGCTTTGATCTGACCATGAGGCTTTGATTTGGCCATGAGACTTTGATCTGGCCATGAAGCTTTGGTCTGGCCATGAGGCTTTGATCTGGCCATGAGGCTTTGGTCTGGCCATGAGGCTTTGGCCATCATACTTATGCCTTGATAGTCCACCAGACCCCTCAGTTTTCATGTGTCTTCTATAATGTCTTATTATGTGGCCAAATTCCCTTTGGACCCCTCCAGGGGTCAGACTTAGACTTTCCTCTTCACCTCAGGTGCCCACAGGGTCTTCCCTGACATTGAATGAGTGTCGTTACTTCTAGCCATGGACCCTCGGATTCCGTCCTACTTTCCAAATCTTGGGGGGTACATACGTTTCTGACTGAAGACCTTTTTGCCCTGAGTTCAACGTTTTAAATTTTTAGAATCCTATTAGCAAAAAATTCCGATCCCTCTATACATTTTTTAGTAAAATGAATTAAATAAAGTTAATGGACTTTTCCGAACTTTGCAAACAATGTTTCCTCCCCCGGAATTTCCCTATGAGCTTCAGTAATATTTCATTGTAGACTTTTTTTTTTTAAACTATTTGACTACATACCAAAAAAAAAAAATTTGGGAGGTTTTCATCTCAAAGCTACAAATTTCTCCTCTAAATGCTACTAAAATGTTATTGCGGAGCCGTCTATGAAGGCAGACATTATGTTACATGCGAAATGCAGTAGCTATTAAGTCAAAGCGCTCTTAAGGAGCTCGCACAACCACTTCGTTTTCAGTACTTTAGTCCTCTCCTCGGTTTCCCGTCATGCATCGGTCAATGGAGCTATCGGCTGGAGAAAAAAAAAGCCATAATGCATCTGAAGTGGGCACTAGTGAACAAAGCCCCGACTCTAAAAACTCAAAACAAAACCATCAAGCCAAATAGTGGATGAACTAAAAGCTGGAGCTCCGATAAGGACCCTAGCGGGGTCCTACTGAATGGTCCTCTCCTCGCGAGAGAGGGAGCACGCACAGTGTCTGCAGACCCGGACAGCGAGGCTCACGTCCTGCGTGGGGTAAATGCTTAGGAGAGCGAACAGAAAGAGGACTTCTCCGAAGAAAGCTCTCAGGCTACCAAAGTAGTTTCTGTTCCAAGCGCAAAAAACTTTAAAAAAAAATGATTTTTTTTCCACTTATTTTTTTTTTATTTACGGTATATTTTAAAAAAATAATGATAATAATAATGAAAAAAGATATATATATATATATATATATATATATATATATACAGTACAGACCAAAAGTTTGGACACACCTTCTCATTTAAAGATTTTTTCTGTATTTTCATGACTATGAAAATTGTACATTCACACTGAAGGCATCAAAACTATGAATTACATGTGGAATTATATACTTAACAAAAAAGTGTGAAACCACTGAAATGATGTCTTATATTCTAGGATCTTCAAAGTAGCCACCTTTTGCTTTGATGACTGCTTTGCACACTCTTGGCATTCTCTTGATGACCTTCAAGAGGTAGTCACCGGGAATATAGTTCAATTTACATTTAAAATAGCAATAATATATATATATATATATATATATATATATATATATACTGATATATATATATATATATTAATATTTAAAAAGAATAATAATATATATATTCTTTTTAAATATAAATTAAAAAAGTGGAAAAAAGTCATACTTTTTTAAAGTTTTATAACTATATACGGTATATATATATATATATATTATTTTTTGTATTATTACTTTATATCACATTTATAAGTTTTGATTTCAGATAAAATATTGGAAAAACACACTAAGACTGATTTGTTTTTTTTCAAAAATGCAAGCTATAAACCCCCCCCCCCAAAAAAACAGCCCACAAAATCTCATATTCACACACTGTTTGTGGACTTGTGGCGCGTATGTACAAAAATGTAACATCTCAATTCAATTCTTTCAGCGTTTTTACTCGAACTTTTTTGTCATTGATATAAAAATATCTTAGCATAAAAAAAGCATCAGAGATATGTAAAAAAAAGCACAAAACATGTAAAAAAAAATCCAATAAAAAATGCATTAAAATGTGTGGAATTTACACTGTTTTTATGCCGTAGCCTGTGTTTTTGATGCAGAAAAATAATTAGTCAAAAATGCTACCGATGAACGCAACCAAAAAAGCTTAAAACAGACTTTTAAAAAAATCCAGCTAAATACCATGTAGAATCTATTTATATATATGAATATCTAAAACTCATGTTTAATATTTTTTAAAATAATCTAAAAATAAATTAGACAAGAAAATTATCCACTATCTTGAAAAAAAAAATGATATACATATTTTAAGGAGTTTTCCAGTCTAAATCAATAAGTCTGCAGTCATTCAGTGTGCCAGGATTCACGGGTTTCTGTCCTGTCCAGAGACCGGCCTCGCTGTGGTTAAAGTGCACCTGCCCTTTCAGGTGACTGCTTATTATAAGCTATTTGATTGTACATGAGGAATAACTATTCCTGGCTATTATATGACTTGTATCCTGCATTTTTCATCAGTTTTCCCATATGTAAGCTACAACTCAAATTTCCACTTGTTACTGTGGGCAAAGGATAGCTGCTATGATGTCTCTGATACACAGTGAACGCAGATATGAGGGATTCCTATTCTCCTGTCTACATGAAGCACATGCTCAGAAGCAGCATGATAGAAATTGTACAGTAGTACTGTGCAGTATTGCTGTGCATCCAGCTCTGGGGTTAACTATAATACTTACTAGTATCCCATATGTGAGCTACAATTCTAATCTCCACTTGTCTCTGAGCTAAAAGGCAAAAAGCCAGCTGCTATGATGTCTCTGATACACAGCAACCACAGATATGAGGGATTCCTATTCTCCTGTCTCCATGAAGCACATGCTCAGAAGCAGCATGATAGAAATTGTACAGCAGTACAGTGCAGTGTAGCTGTGCATCCAGCTCTGGGGTTAACTAAAATACTTACTAGTATCCCATATGTAAGCTACAACTCTAATTTCCACTTTTGTCTGAGCTAGTGGGCAAAGACTATCTCCTATGATGTCTCTGATACACAGCACACACAGATAAGATGGATTCCTACGCTCCTCTCTCCATGAAGCACATGCTCAGAAGCAGCATGATAGAAATTGTACAGCAGTACAGTGCAGTGTAGCTGTGCATCCAGCTCTGGGGTTATCTATAATACTTACTAGTATCCCATATGTAAGCTATAACTCTAATTTCCACTTTTGTCTGAGCTAGTGGGCAAAGGCTATCTCCTATGATGTCTCTGATACACAGCACTCACAGATATGATGGATTCCTACTCTCCTGTCTCCATGAAGCACATGCTCTGAAGCAGCATGATAGAAATTGTAGTACAGTGCAGTGTAGCTGTGCATCCAGCTCAGGAGTTAACTATAATACTTACCAGAAAGAAGCAGTAACATGGATGCAGGAGATGTGGTATGATTAGACCATGTTCCTGCACGGTCAGACACGGCAATTACACAGTACTCAGCAGGGGCACTTTTATAAGATTATCTAAGCACAGGAACATTTTTTTTAAACACATCCAATTGTGGAAATTAATATTATTCCAAGATCTATTGACTAAAATGAACTTTTATTTGTGGGAAAACCATTTAAGTCCAAAAGTAGCCAATATAACCATCAAAGGCAATAATATTTTACCAACATTTTTTTTTCTTGTGGAGTTTATTATATCTGTAGTTTTAAGAGAACCCAACCTTTCCAATATATATATTTTTTTTTTCAGCAAAAAAGTTTGTATTTCAGGAGATTGTTTGCGAGAGCGTTTAGATTTTGAGTAGTCACGTTCTTTTTGTCTTTTTCGTTCTCACTTTTGTTGTGGGGACGTGACGACGAGAGGCCTCCGGCAAATTAGGAGCCATTAATCACTGAGCCCGCTGTAATTTGTTCTTGTTTTTACTGACTATCAGCTCAGCACAACAGCAATAAACAAATTTACAAAATTTAATGACAAAAACATTAACATGCCGAAAAAAAAGAGATTTAGCCGAGATAGGCAGGAAGATTAACACATCCGTCAAATGGCTGAACATTTCAGAGAGGCAGACGTGTGCTAAGTATGTGTTCTGGTGGAAGGAGATAGTTTTTATTAAAGGGGAAGGTGCTCTTAAAAAGGAATCTTTATGGCTATTCTCCAATTTGGAAAATCTTTACTCATCAGAAGGTTCCTTGACAAGAAGTAGATAATAGAGATGAACCAATTAGCTTAAAGGGGTTGTCCGGTAATTTAATATTGATGGTCTACCCTTAAGATAGGTCATCAAAGCCAGATCAGTGGTGGGTGCGACACACAACACTCCCACGGATCAACTGTTCTTGGTGCCGAAAGTGAAGAGTTTGAGAGCTGAAAAGCTCCCTCACCCGCAGAGAGGCCACAGCCAGGTACTGTAGATGCCCCCCTATTCATAGGGGCAGGAGTGCGGTACCTAGCTGTGGTCACTATACAGTTCACGGATCTGTGCAGCTCCACAACTCATCACATCTGATCGGCAGGAATGCCAGGTTTCAAGCTCCCACCACACCCCACATGATAGCTAAGGGCCCAGTAAAGAAAGGTAATGCTGGAGGTCCAGAGAGAAGAAGATCGAAGACAGAAGTCGAGACACAAATGTAGGAACAGCAGGTGTGGAAGACCAATGGGGAAGGCATCGGAAGGTGGTATGGGCTTTTCTTCCTCCTTCTTGGACCTCAGAATACATTATTTTGGAATTTTCACAAATAAAACTGAAAAATTTAGTGGAAAATGTGTGTATTTTTCTCTGCAGGAGCGCACCGCTCCCCAGCCTTCCTGCTTGATAGGGGGCCCTATGTTCCTGATGATGGTTGAGCTCCTCCATGCTGCCATGAGAGGAAGCTTTGCCTCTGTGGCATCGGAGGAGTGCGGGGACAATGAAGATGGCCGCAGGCAGCAATCCGGCCAAGCTTCAGAGCAGCGCTTCCAAACTATAAAGCACAGAGCTTGTAAGCGCTGCTCTCTTTGATTACCAGACCAGACATTTCTGATAGACTGCCGGAGGCTGTGAGGCGATGGAATTAAAAATCCATCCGTTCTGGAAAATCAAGAGGATCTTTAATACAAGGTCAATTACAAAGTTGCTTATTTTTACAAGTGCAGCGCCCCAGAGTCCTGGTCGTTGCAGTAGTGTTGTTCTTCCACCAGGGGGAGCGATGTTACGTCTGATGGCACCAAAGGAGTTCACCCTGCCAGGTATCACAGCCACACACACACTTCACACGCCGGCCATCAGGGGGAGCAAAAGGTTCTATCTATTAGGCCACTCCTCACACTTGGGTAAAACTGGGGGTTGGTTAGGAAGTTAGTCAGAAGCTGACTGGAGGGAGAAGGAGATAGTCAGTGGAAGAGAAAGCCAGGAGGAGAGGAGAGGAGCTGACTGTGCTCGGCCCAGGAAGGGAAAGAAGGACACGGAGCTGCGCCTGCAACCCATGCGACAGTCTCCTAAGAAAGGACAAGAAAGGAAGTGTGCCGCAGTGAGTGAGCACAGAAGTCGTAGCAACAGGAGTGAAACACCAGTGGGAGACCAGCTGGAAGTAAGCTGCCTCCCACTGAATGCAGGATCCGGTGGCCGGAACACCGAGAGAGTAATAGACTCTACGCTTTACTTCAGAGACCGGCAGGGCAGTCGATTCCAAGTTGGCTGTCCGTCCTAAGAACCTAAGCAGACAAGGTGGCAACGCAGAGGAGGGGCAACGCTAGGGTCCCTATAAAATAGCCTCAGGCCACCACCGTCATACGGGTTTGTCCTATCTATCTGGAGAGAGAGGAGTAACAAGAGTGAGGACCTTATGGTAGCTAATGCAAGTAAGGACCTACTACGTTACTGTGCGCAAGGGGAAGGCTACTGATTTCCACCTGGATAAGGGGACTCTGGAATTGCCATCAGACCGGCCAGACTCTGCCTACCCTATCATCCAGCACCCTGGACTGCGGATGCTGAAGCCTTCAGTAAAGGTAAAGAGACTGCACCCACTGTGTCCTCGTTATTCACCGCGCCTTACACTATCCACCATCACCATCTACACTTCTGGGAAGCCCTGGGGACATACTTCACCTGTGGGAATGTTTACCATCTAGCTGCCATAACATCACCCCAGCGGACCCCTGAGTAGCGTTGGTCACCATGACCGAACACCACAGGTGGCGTCAAGAACACTACTGTTATCTACAAACTCTACCCTTTTATTGGGCGCCCCTCATAGGGCCACGGTCCGGGTCGGGCCACCGTGACATCCCAGCTGAGGGAACTGAAGGACCCGGTACCGAGTAGCCAATTGCCCTTACGTGGGGGCGATCCAAATCTTGGTGTCACGAACAGGATCTACTTAAGCCTGAGAATTTGGGTCATGTGCACCTAAGAACTGTGTCAGAATCGTATTGGAACTGTGAATTGCTTAAAGACTGTGTGTTGCTGGTTACCACAAAGATTCCCGCCAAAACAGCCGCCATTATCGCGCCACGAGGAGCGCTGGAGAAGAAGGAGGGCGTGCCATGGGAGGAGACCGCAAAAGCGGCGCCAAAAGTAGCGACCGCCCCCTCCGACTACGGCTGCAGGATGACAAGCTCAGAAATGCAGGAGCCGAAACCCCAGAAAATGAAGGAGCAGCATGCGAGAGCGAGCGAAGATCCCGGAGCAGAGATGGCAACCGGCGGGGACCTGGGAGAGAGCGACTTGCCTTCTGGCGGCCTCCAGCCGTCAGAGGAGGATTATTCGGACATGCCACCGCTCGAGGAGATCGACTTTGTGCAGCTATGGGTGGAACAGCTACATCAACTGTCGCAGCACAACGGCTTTACGGCACCACGGATGGCGAGATCCACCCTATACCGAGAGAACGCCCAGGCGGGGCTATCCTCTGTGCCGCCAACGGTTCCAGCATCCCGGACAGTGGAGCGGCACGGTGCCGGGGAGACCGTGGCTAGCACAGGTATGAAGGATACCGGCATCCCCGAGACCAGGCTGGTCTCGGTGGTCGCTCGCCGACCCACATCTGACCCCAAGACCGGGCTGGTCTCGGCGGTCGCTCGCCACCCCTCATCTGACCTGTCCCCTGTGCTTCCGATGCAATGGGGGGGTAGTGGTGGTCTCTCCTCACCAGACCGGAACGGGGTACATATAGGAGATAGAGTTACCAATCGGAGCCTCCTCCATCGGACAAGGAGGATCGTCTCCCATGCAAACAGACTGTACTGCCTATGAGGCACAAAAGGGAGACATAGTCACGTACACCCGCTATTGGAAATATGACGGTAGCCGTGCACGAGAAGTGAAGAAAAGTGCCCCCTTTATGTTGGCACCCAATGACTGGCAGCCTAACTCGACCACCCCCGTGGTCACGCAGAGCGTGACAGCACAAGGTGATGCGGTGACTGGCCTGCGCACCCAGACCGCGATTGCAGCCCCTGATCTGACCGTGTCTGAACAACTGATTCATGGGGTCGAAATAGACGGGGACATATACGCAGATCGTCCAAGACCAAAGGTTACCAGATACCGTACTGGGCCTTGGATGCAAATGCCCTCAGAACTCCAATAAACCTCGAAGCCCTGAAAAACTGTACATAGTTAACTGTTTCTTTCTTTGCTGCTTTGAACCCGTTCAGGGTTAATTCTTAAAGGGATCCCTTAGTTTACCCAGGATCCCTATTTTGTTCCAGTTTTGCACAAAAGTTCATCATGGTTTTAAAGGAACGTTGGAATCATGGATGGTGAATGGTTCCCGAACTGTCCCCTGTAAATAGTTTGCACCTTCTTAAAGGTGCTCTCTACTGGTTTTACAAGCAAGAAGAGTTTACGAAGAAACTGTTCCTGATAACGACGTGAATGTTTCCATGGTCTTAAAGTTTACTACTGACTTGTTGATTGTTTGCACTACCTCAGGAAAGACTAGTTTCCCTCTTAAAGGGAATGTTTGGTTGTTGCATATTAATAATGTTTACATAGCTGTTAGTATGTAGCTAGATGGTGATAGAATGTTTAATGACGTACTTTAAATAAAAGTGAGGTTTTAGGAAGAAAGATGCAGTAGGCCCGTGGGGTAGACAGATAGTCCTGCATATGAAGAAGGATAAAGAAAATGTTAAATTGCACATTAAGGGTTAATGATAGTATACCCTTAGAGCAGGGGTGTCAAACTGCATTCCTCGAGGGCCGCAAACCATGCGTGTTTTCAAGATTTCCTTAGCATTTCACGAGGTGCTGCAATCATTATGTGTGTAGGTGATTAAATTATCACCTGTGCAGTACAAGGAAATCCTGAAAACATGACCTGTTTGCAGCCCTCGAGGAATGCAGTTTGACACCTCTGCCTTAGAGGGTACTTGCACTTAGTAGATAGAATACCTGTATGGGTAATTGTATGCCATCGTAAGTTAGTAATTGTTCTCTTTTATAATATGCACAATGTGAATATGTTTTTGTTTGCAACGTTCAAGTGTTCTCACCTCCCATAAAGGGAAGCATTGTTAATTTATTTGTTTAAAGCATTGTTTAAAGCATTCCAAAATTGTGCATGTCTTTTGCTAACCTGTAATAGTTGTGTTCTTTTCCCAGCCCTGGAGTGCTGGATTTAACGGGGGGGAGTGCAGCGCCCCAGAGTCCTGGTCGTTGCACTAATGTCGTTCTTCCACCAGGGGGAGCGATGTTACGTCTGATGGCACCAAAGGAGTTCACCCTGCCAGGTATCACAGCCACACACACTTCACACGCCGGCCACCAGGGGGAGCAAAAGGTTCTATCTATTAGGCCACTCCTCACACTTGGGTAAAACTGTGGGTTGGTTAGGAAGTTAGTCAGAAGCTGACTGGAGGGAGAAGGAGATAGTCAGTGGAAGAGAAAGCCAGGAGGAGAGGAGAGGAGCAGACTGGGCTCGGCCCAGGAAGGGAAAGAAGGACACGGAGCTGCACCTGCAACCCATGCGGCAGTCTCCAAAGAAAGGACAAGAACGGAAGTGTGCCGTAGTGAGTGAGCACAGAAGTCGTAGCAACAGGAGTGAAACACCAGTGGGAGACCAGCTAGAAGCAGGCTGCCTCCCACTAAGCGCAGGATCCGGTGGCCGGAACACCGAGGGGGTAATAGACTCTACGCTTTACTTCAGAGACCGGCAGGGCAGTCGATTCCAAGTTGGCTATCCGTCCTAAGAACCTAAGCAGACAAGGTAGCAACGCGGAGGAGGGGTGACGCTAGGGTCCCTATAAAATAGCCTCAGGCCACCACCGTCATACGGGTTATGTCCTATCCATCTGGGGGACAGAGAGAAGAGTAACAAGAGTGAGGACCTTATGGGAGCTAATGCAAGTAAGGACCTACTACGTTACTGTGCGCAAGGGGAAGGCTACTGATTTCCACCTGGATAAGGGGACTCTGGAATTGCCATCAGACCGGCCGGACACTGCTACCCGCTCATTCGGCACTCTGGACTGTGGATGCTGAAGCCTTCAGTAAAGGTAAAGAGACTGCACCCATTGTGTCCTAGTTATTTGCCGTGCCTTGCACCATCCACCATCACCATCTACACTTCTGGGAAGCCCTGGGGATACACTTCACCTGTGGGAAGGTATACCATCCAGCTGCCATAACATCACCCCAGCGGACCCCTGAGTAGCGTCGGTCACCCTGACCGAATACCACAGGTGGCGTCACGAACACTACTGTTATCTACAAACTCTACCCTTTTATTGGGCGCCCCTCATAGGGCCACGGTCCGGGTCGGGCCACCGTGACATCCCAGCTGAGGGAACTGAAGGACCCGGTACCGAGTACCCCATTGCCCTTACGTGGGGGCGATCTACAAACACTTTGCAAACTTACTCATTTAAGGTGAAGAGAAATCCCTTTTCCTCCTCGTTCTTCCATGTAACTCATGCATAATAAGGAAACACTGTCACCATTCGTCTGCACTGCTCTTAGTGACACGTAATACTTTATTACTGTAAATGACAAAGTGTCAGGATCGTCTGAGGATAGACCCTAATAAATAATTACCATCCATACCATAAGCCTCACCATCCCCACATGTGCCAGGTGTGAGATAATTATCTCCAGAGCAGCAGCGCGATGTTCTGCCGCTGAGCACGAGCCGCGGACAGTGACGATACAGATGAAGCGGAGTGCAGGTGTCGTGGAGATAGGAGTGTAAGCATTCTCAAGGAGACGACCCGGAGAAGGGAAGAAAATCCCATCCCCAGCAAACCACAGCTCTCATTATTTCTAGACTGCGGAGTAATATAGATCTGCCTGTTCTGCAGATCAGTCTGACGACCTATCCGGGACAAATATTGACTTTTTATGTAAGGGAGCAATTAAATATAATGAGAGGAAGACTTGGTCTTTGTTTCTAATGATTTTTAGAAGAAGTGCAAAAAATTGTGACAACCTCGTTTTTGACAATGAGATGAGTTTATCTATCTTATATCTATCCTACATGTATTATCTATATGTCATATCTATCTATTATCTATCTATATATCTATTATCTATTTATATATCTATTATCTATCTATTATCTATCTATTATCTATTTATCATCTATTATCTATCTATTATCTATCTATCTATCTATCTATTATCTATCTATCTATCTATCTATCTATCTATCTATCTATCTATTATCTATCTATTATCTATCTATCTATATCTATCTATTATCTATTGTCTATAAATCTATTATCTATCTATCTATTATATATCTATATATTATCTACAGTTAGGTCCATATATATTTGGACAGAGACAACATTTTTCTAATTTTGGTTATAGACATTACCACAATTAATTTTAAACAAACAATTCAGATGCAGTTGAAGTTCAGACTTTCGGCTTTCATTTGAGGGTATCCACGTTAAAATTGGATGAAGGATTTCAGAGTTTCAGCTCCTTAACATGTGCCACCCTGTTTTTAAAGGAACCAAAAGTAATTGGACAGATTCAATAATTGTAAATAAAATGTTCAGTTTTAGTATTTGGATGAAAACCTTTGTTGGCAATGACTGCCTGAAGTCTTGAACTTATAGATAGACATCACCAGACGCTGTGTTTCCTCCTTTTTGATGCTCTGCCAGGCCTTCACTGTGGTGGTTTTCAGTTGCTGTTTGTTTGTGGGCCTTTCTGTCTGAAGTTTAGTCTTTAACAAGTGAAATGCTGCTCAATTGGGTTGAGATCAGGTGACTGACTTGGCCATTCAAGAATATCCCACTTTTTTGCTTTAATAAACTCCTGGGTTGCTTTGGCTTTATGTTTTGGGTCATTGTCCTTCTGTAGTATGAAATGACGACCAATCAGTTTGGCTGCATTTGGCTGGATCTGAGCGCACAGTATGGCTCTGAATACCTCCGAATTCATTTGGCTGCTTCTGTCCTGTGTCACATCATCAATAAACACTAGTGACCCAGTGCCACTGGCAGCCATGCATGCCCAAGCCATCACACTGCCTCCACTGTTATGAAAGGCAATTCAGAATCACAATGGACATGGAGGTCAGAGAACATACAGTGATCTGACAATAACCCAAAATCATAGAACGAGCTCTGAGACGTGGGTACTCTGCAGACCGCAATCCCTAATCCTCTCCAAACAACACTAGAGGCAGCCGTGGATTGCGCCTAACTCTGCCTATGCAACTCGGCACAGCCTGAGAAACTAACTAGCCTGAAGATAGAAAATAAGCCTACCTTGCCTCAGAGAAATACCCCAAAGGAAAAGGCAGCCCCCCACATATAATGACTGTGAGTTAAGATGAAAAGACAAACGTAGGGATGAAATAGATTCAGCAAAGTGAGGCCCGACTTTCTTAACAGAGCGAGGATAGGAAAGATAACTTTGCGGTCTACACAAAACCCTAAAGAAAACCACGCAAAGGGGGCAAAAAGACCCTCCGTACCGAACTAACGGCACGGAGGTACACCCTTTGCGTCCCAGAGCTTCCAGCAAAACAATAAGACAAGCTGGACAGAAAAAATAGCAAACAAATAGCAAAGAAGAACTTAGCTATGCAGAGCAGCAGGCCACAGGAATGATCCAGGGAAAAACAAGTCCAACACTGGAACATTGACAGGAAGCCAGGATCAAAGCATTAGGTGGAGTTAAGTAGAGAAGCACCTAACGACCTCACCAGATCACCTGAGGGAGGAAACTCAGAAGCCGCAGTACCACTTTCCTCCACAAACGGAAGCTCCCAGAGAGAATCAGCCGAAGTACCATTTGTGACCACAGGAGGGAGCTCTGCCACAGAATTCACAACACTCCACCGTGTTTTACAGATGATGTGGTATGCTTTGGATCATGAGCTGTACCACGCCTTCGCCATACTTTTCTCTTTCCATCATTCTGGTAGAGGTTGATCTTGGTTTCATCTGTCCATAGAATGTTCTTCCAGAACTGTGCGGCTTTTTTAGATGTTTTTTAGCCTTTTTCTTCTTGATGCTTATGAGTGACTTGCACCGTGCAGTGAACCTCTGTATTTACTTTCATGCAGTCTTCTCTTTATGGTAGATTTGGATATTGATACGCCGACCTCCTGGAGAGTGTTGGTCACTTGGTCGGCTGTTGTGAAGGGGTTTCTCTTCACCATGGAGATTATTCTACGATCATCCACCACTGTTGTCTTCTGTGGGCACCCAGGTCTTTTTGCATTGATGAGTTCACCAGTGCTTTCTTTCTTTCTCAGGATGTACCAAGCTGTAGATTTTGCCACTCCTAATATTGTAGCAATTTCTCAGATGGGTTTTTTCTGTTTTCGCAGCTTAAGGATGACTTGTTTCACCTGCATGGAGAGCTCCTTTGACCTCATGTTTACTTCACAGCAAAACCTTCCAAATGCAAATGCCACACCTCAAATCAGCTCCAGGCCTTTTATCTGCTTAATTGAGAATGACATAACGAAGGGATTGCCCACACCTGTCCATGAAATAGCCTTGGAGTCAATTGTCCAATTACTTTTGGTCCCTTTAAAAACAGGGTGACACATGTTAAGGAGCTGAAACTCCTAAACCCTTCATCCAATTTTAATGTGGATACCCTCAAATGAAAGCCGAGAGTCTGAACTTCAATGGCATCTGAATTGTTTTGTTTAAAATTTATTGTGGTAATGTCTATAACCAAAATTAGAAAAATGTTGTCTCTGTCCAAATATATATGGACCTAACTGTATCTATGATCTATCTATCTACCTATCTATTATCTATCTATCTATCTATCTATCTATCTATCTATCTATCTATTATCTACCTATCTATTGTCTATCTATTATCTATCTATCTATCTATTATCTATCTATTATCTATTTATCTATTATCTATCTATATATTATCTATTATCTATCTATTATCTATCTCTCTATCTATCTATCTATCTATCTATCTATCTATCTATCTATCTATCTATCTATCTATTATCTATCTATCTATCTATCTATCTATCTATCTAATATCTATCCATCTAATTTATCATTTATCTATCTATCTCTCTATATATGATCTATCTATCTATTATCTATCTATTATCTATCTATCTATTTATCTATCTATCTATTATCTATCCATCTAATTTATCATTTATCTATCTATCTCTCTATATATGATCTATCTATCTATTATCTATCTTTCTATCTATTATCTATTATCTATCCATCTAATCTATCTATCTATCTATCTATGATCTATCTATCTATCTATAAATCCAATGTTTGCAGACATGTCTGACTGGAGTCTCTTGTACTGTCCTGTGTGTGGCTATAAGACAGCTGACTGCAGCAGGAGCCTCTCCCCACTTTTGTCTGCTGATCCTCCTTTACTCTTAGCTGCAGCAGAGCAGCAGGACATTTACTGTTCCTCTGTGATCTCTGCAGCATTTCTACCAGACTGACCTATGACTGAGAGCGTGTATACTTTGTCTTTCAATCAATTACTA